>NC_139942.1:31715917-31983417 GCF_963454915.1 Gymnoscopelus microlampas | reverse complement strand
ACGTACTGTGGAACTAGAACAGAAATATTTGCTGATAGTTTCAATATACTTGAGTGGACTGTTCTACTTTTTTTTAAAACTTGTATTATACTTCATGCTGATATTCTGGTGAGGCTGGAGTTATCTGCCATTGTACCAGGATTATGCAATGATTGTACTCATTCAGAATGTAATTAGTTATTTCAAGTAAATACTGTCTGTAATGATTGTACTACTAATCCAATGGATTCAGTGTCCTCTGAAACATCTTAATTTCCGGTTTAACTGCCAATTAGAATTTTGAAAATGTCAGAGATGGATTCAGCAATCAGCATCCTCAACAACCCCCAATATCACATATTGTTCAAATAGGCCAAGCAGTTGCTGAAAGATTGTGGTAATTAATGCCATTTAAGCAAATTGTACTAAATAGCATTTATCCTTTCCTATTATTTATCAACAATAACAATATTTGGGCAATATTAAATTCTTGTCTATAACAGGTTCGTACAGGTATGTGTAACTTCCATCATGTACTATTTAGCATTGTATTAAATAGCATTACCAAATCTCGATAACTGCTTTTCAAGTTATACCAAAGTCCTGTGTATGACATGCCACTTTTTATAAGAAAATACCTACAAATGTTTTAATTACCTGTACAATAACCTTAATTGAACTGTGGATAACTGTGGTTTGTCCAGTAGGTGTCACCAGTGGGTAGCGATTGCAGAGAGACTAGAGATGCTGATCCTTCACCTTGTTGGATCCATTGACTGTATATAAATCATGGATTGTGTTATATAAACAGAATTACACCCAGCCATCTTAAGCATAACAAGTTTGAATGTAAGTCCCAATTTATGTCAGTGTATTTTCATTGATTACAATTCAGGAAATGGTCTACTACCTTTTGACTTTTCTTTACTTCACAAGGCAAGTTCTAGAGACAGTATTGATACATTAAGCT
This sequence comes from Gymnoscopelus microlampas, assembly GCF_963454915.1. Taxonomy (NCBI): domain Eukaryota; kingdom Metazoa; phylum Chordata; class Actinopteri; order Myctophiformes; family Myctophidae; genus Gymnoscopelus; species Gymnoscopelus microlampas. The sequence goes on along the minus strand of NC_139942.1, from coordinate 31,982,468 downwards.
TTGGAGAAATGACTTACATTGAACTATAAGAGACTGGAAATTAGTAATGTCTTGCACGCAGCATAAGATGTAAAATAGTTTATTTTTGTAAATGTTTCTAAATTCAATTCCACAAACTCCAAACCTCATATTACTCTGTACACTTCAAAAGGCATTTTTCAAAAAAACATTTCAGACTACTTTACAGGACCAAGAAAAATGTAGCACAAACACACTGGCAGGATGATGTACTATCATACAAGAGAAGAAAAATATCCAAGAAACAATTTTGTTACAACCATTCATTGAGAAAATATATACAATTGAGTCTTCAGAAAGTTAAAAAAATACATGCCATATACATTACAAGTTCTAAGACTGTCTCCAAAATTTTACAGTCAACTTGAAATTGTGCACGCAAAACTCTTCCATTTCTAAGCATGTGACTTGTGAAGTGTCAGTATATGAAACATGTTTGATAAAGTACAATGCCATTCTCCATCTAAAAAGGTAGCACCACCTACTGTTCCAAATTCCCACATGATTCTTCTTGCACATTAGTTTCGTCTAACTGGCAAATCATTAGACGTTTGCACCTATTTGTCATTTTATTATTTTCCCCCAATGTAAAAACAAACACAAACATAAACGGATGGAAAACATGGTGGTGGTTCCTATGCCTACTGGTGTTAAAAAGTTAAAAGCAGTTTTGGGTGGCTTAAAACCTAATTCACAGTTCTTTAAATCAAACCTGATTAACAGCAAAACAGATCAGAGTAATCTCCTACCATCTGAAGAGTTTGTTTGATTCTGTAACCGATAACTCGTTACCACGTTAGTCAACAAAAATATTTCTTTTTGAGTGGTCAAAGTACGTGTAAGTCACAAAACACTACGCTACAATACCTTACTTTTCATACAACAAAAATACTTTGTGAATTATTGTGGTTATTTTACAAATTCTGTACAGAATAATCATAATATATACTCTCAAACTCAAATCATAATGTCCATCTTAAATAAATTTCAACAACAAACAGAACAAAAAAACAAAAACAATTTAAAAACACCCAAACATCACGAAGGTTAAGGTAGTATTTGGTCGGTTATTCCTATAATTTTCTGTATGTACATTTTGTACAAAAGTAACAGCATGTCTTCAATCTTCAAAAACAATAGCAGTCTAGCCTTCTTTAACTGTCTCATCATTTTGAGAATAAAATTCATTCACTCAGTAATAAATACAAAACGTCCTCTCGAATTCCACACAAATCACATGACAGAAACCTATGATAAAACTGACTCATGGAATCAAGTATCTTAAAAGTTTTTTTTTGTGTGTGTTTGTTTCTTTTTTAGTGCAAGTTAATATTCCCTTCGCGGTATTCATTGCTGTACATTCCCCATTCAGTGATGTCTACATTGAGTCATACGGTATACATTGACGGCATGAAACAAAAGGGCCTGCCCTTAGTAAGCAATAAGGCCGCACACTGCACAGTGCTCTCTCCCATCATTCGCTGGTGGATTTTGCGCCTTATGTATACCCAACAACACACAGATACATATAGACAGACAGAGGACATCCAATAATACAGAGCCTCTCACATATGGCACAAGTCACATCCTGCTACTGCCCTGCGTATATCTATTCCTCCACCCATCCCTCTCTCTACTAGCCAACATGGGATTTCATTCACCCGTCTAAGGGATCAGGCCTTCTGCTCATTCATATAATGACTTCAGTGTGAAATGCTCATCTCTGTACAGAGATCAGGGCATCCACACAGTATGGCAAGAATGCATTTGTGTTTTTTCTGATGTTTTCGTTTTGCTCAGTTAATCCACTTCCTGCATTCAGGAGCTCCACAGTGGCAGGCAATCTTGTGCTGACCATCCACAGTGTCAAACTGGTAGTCAAAGCACAGCTGCAAAGCAGGGCAAGAGGAAAATGTGAGCATGAATGTAACCCATGTACAGAGGTAAATTGATATTTTGATTCATGGACAAGCGACCCACCTCCTCTCCTTTCTCAATCCTGCGATTGCAGCTGATGATGATTTTGTAACCCCTTTCGAACGTCACCACCTCAGCGACACAGTTTGGGGCACAAGAGTGGTTGATATACCTTTGTAACGGAACCACATCAGGACATGGCATGGTTACACTTCATTCATATGATTCATCAGACTCATAACATTATACATATCAATGGGATACAGTCAAGTTATAGCCTGACGTTTTTCAAAATGTCTACTGTACCTTGCTAGCCCCCCTGTTCGAGAGGCATCAACGACATGTTCGCTGTCAATCCGAAACATGAACACACTTCGATTCTGTAAGGGAGGGAATAAATATTAATAATAAGCAGAATTTTTAACTAAAGACCAATATATAATTAAAAAAAACATAACATACCTGAGATCTATAGAGCTTTTCTTTACTGATGGCAACCTCATTTCGGAGGATAGTTCCATTGTACTCAATCATCATGGTTTGTTTTTCAATGTCCCTAGCAGAAAACAGCCCCAGGCCCTGTGAATAAACAAAACATTTAGTGATTAATTCAGTCTACAGGAACCTTTTTAGAACTGGTAAGTATGTCACATGTAGTACAAAACTGACCTGGATGCGGGAGCGGCCAAGATAGACATTGGCTCTCCACTCGCTCTTCATCCAACGATACTGGGAGGACCTGGGATGCACAACTGGAGGCTTGCTGGGAGGGGCTCCACCTTCTCCTTGGGCCACATTCTGGTTGGACCTGGCGCTGTTGTTGGTAACAGCCTGGGGCTGTGGCCTGTGTAACAAGGAAGATGATTGAGTGATCAGCCATCCTTGAGTCGAATGCAATGGTAATGTTATGTATACAAGGGTCATCTTAGAGTTACCTTATCACTAGCGTTTTGGAGGGGGGGTTGATTCGTGGTTGGGAGCGGGCACTGCCAGCAGGGTTGAACATGAGTGGCAACTCCATCAAAGGGTTGCGTCCATAGCGGAAGGAGTACTGCTCACATGCTTCCACTCCAGGGAGCTGGAACAGAACGGGACAGGGTTATATTCTACAGCCTCGATAAGAACTGGTTTTATTTCTATTTTTTAGATTATGTTTTCAGCATCTCTGCTTTATTTCGACGTACACAGTGAGCAGAGAGATAGAAAAGGCAGGAGAGAGATAGAGGGGGGGGGGGGGGGGGGGGTGACATGCAGCAAGGAGCCCTAGGGCGGATTCTAACCCAGGCAAGCTACAGGAAGGATTTAGCCTCATTTACAGTACTAGACCGGTTCCCAACTAGAGAACGATGGAAGTCCAAAACAATGCAAGTTGGATGCATGCTCCACCTACAGTAGTTACGCAATACCCGTTGAACCCGTGTTAGCCACAACGCTGCGAGGTCTAATATCCGATTTTGTACTTGGTTGCGTGCCGGTGTCAGACCGAGGTACTGCAGCGGAAGTACAAGATAACATGTAGACATTTCACTGTGAAAATGCATGCCAGTGTTGTATATCAAAGTAAAACAAAGTTGTAACTGACATGACACTGGATAGCCATGTGTCTTTGCTCTGTTGAAACTGCAGTCCTCAGCCCAAACAGAACACATCTACAAGATAACGTGTCACCTCGCAGCTCTTTATTAGCCGTTAGGGCAGGATCTCCTCGTTTATCATTCGGCACTGAGGACCCCAGCTGGAGCACTCATACAGTGTCATCTTTTTTAAAAGATATTTTCTGGGGCTTTTTCTGCCTTTATTGATAGGAAAGTAGGCTGACAGGAAATGGGGAGAGAGATGGGGGGGGGGTGACACACAGCAATGGTCGTCGGGAACGGGAGTCCAACCCACGATACGCTGTCAAACTGGATTACCAGCATATGTGGTATGCGCCTGGACCGCTAGGCCAGCGGGCGCCCCTATACAGTGTCATTTTGACTATGCATCACCTCATGGTACTCTAGCACCTATGTCACTAAAACATTACTACAGACCTCTCAAAATAAACTACTACTAGACCTCACTCCCAGGACTCACCTAACCCCAGCTCACTTTACTAGGCTGGGATGGCTCAGGGTAGAGGACAAAGTACAGCATCTTGCAATGGGCCTGTAAGATCAGTGCCCATGTTATCTGTCAAAATACTTCACTAGAGTGAGAAACGGCGTTCTACTATTCTGCCACCAAAATGTGGAACGCTCCACCAGCCATCAAACGGTGCGACTCCCTATCCTCATTCAAAACCCCCGTAAAAGAGCACCTGTCTGAAATATACAACAGGGGGAAAGTCTTCTAGCTTTCCTCCAGAGTACCCTCCCCCTCCTCGCCACGCTGTTTCTGTAAATATACCTTTTATTTATGATGATTTGTATTGTATTTTTTGTGTTATCCTTTCAGCATTGCGTGCAAAATTGTACTTGCTTTACTCGTTGATAACGGATGCAATCAATCAATAGTAGATCTGTACTTTTTCCACAAGGGATACCCTTGTGCAATAGAGTATAAATTAAGCTTAACAGTCTGCTAATGATATCACGATCTCTATTCTGTGATATCTCATACACCGTTGACTGTCATTGTCTACCGACAGTACTGAATTGGATACCGCACACTGTTTACTGTATTGACAGTATACATTGAACATATTACGCACACTGTTTACTAGTTAAAGCAACTTTTAAGTTTTCTATAAAATCACAGAAAAGCAGATACAAACCGATTCAGTGATTTTGGTGACAGCAGAGACCGTGAGCCCAAAAAGGTCCTCTCCTTTTAGGTACACAGGAAAAAGTTGCAGAGTGCCGGTTTCAGCTCTTCTCTCAGCGACTGTACCGAGAACTTTATCCCACACTCCTAGTGGGACAATAAAAATAAGCAAGAACGTTATAAACCATATCATCTGTTTACATGGCTGGGATGCATGGACAACTTACATGATTGAATTGAATCCTCTGACAAGAGTGATCGGAGGCATACCTTTAGCAGTATGGTCAGCCAGAAGCAGTTCTTGGTAGCCCTGTTCAATGACCCGGATGCAGAACTCTGGCTGATCATCTCTTTCCTCCACAGAGCACACGTAGCGGCAGCGCCGGTTGCTTTGGCGCATGCTCCAGTAGATTCGACAAGCCTCGTAGCCAACTGGGAAGATGGTAGTGGCCGAGTGGAAGGCAGCCATCTGCTGGGGTGTGAGTTGTCCAATGGCGTGCAGTACCAGGCTGCCCACACGAAGGGTGTAGCCTAGCTCGGGCTGCCGTATGGCAGCGGCCATCTGACGCACTTCGTCCCTCTGGACGTAGACGCGGCGAAAGACAGCGAAGCAGCGCAGCTCGTGCTCTAGTGCCTGGCCAGTGGTGCCGCGGGGCCTGTGGGCGTGACACAACATGGTTTTGTCCTTGAAGAAAGTGCAGTGAGCCTGCAGGGCACAGGTGAAGTGGTAGACGTTGGTGCACCGGAGGCGGTGGCAGCCGCTGGTGGCACCCATCTGCTGGCAGTAGGCGCAGCGGACTGACTGCCCGCGTCGCAGCGCCATCTCCACGTTGATGAGGGCGCCCGCCTGGGTCTCGTACACCTCGGTGGACCACAGGGCACAGTTGAGGTGGACCCACACGTCCAGATCAAGGTTGAGGAGCCTGGCGGGGCCGTCTGTGATGCCATCTCCCAGCTGGTGGCAGAAACAGCAGCGCCTCTGGTCGCGGAGCGAGGAGGCCGGGCGCAGGGAGGCCCCCAGCTTCTTCAGGAGCTCATCGATCTTATCCTCATCTGGGAGGAGGGAGTTCCCTCTGTGCACCACCACCTGGATCGTCCACTTCCTCCAGCGCAGGCCCTTGTGTCTCTTCCCCTGGTGCCAGCCATCATGGTGGGCCCTCGGCCGGGTCTTCAACTTCACTGTGACTTTGATGGTGTCAGATTTGGTCTCTGTCTTTGGTGTCACGCTGGCCGTGGGGAAGGGGATGGGAGGGGTGGAGGGGGGAGACTGTTTGGGCTGGAGCTGGGCCAGGCAATGGACGTCCAGAGAGGACATGTTGTTGCTGTACTGGTGCTGGGCTTTGGAGAGGCTCTCCTTCTCCTCCGAGTCTGGCAGAAGGGCCATCGTTTCCTGGAAAGACCGGATCAGAACATGATGTACAACACACATAAAAAACATAATATATTCTCTGCCTGTTTAGATTGTTATGTTAATGCAAGGTATGCTGTCATACAAACCTTAGATTCTGTGTTTGATCCGGGTTGTGAGGATGAAGACGGGGAAGAAGCATAGAGAAGGAAGCAGCTGTGACTGCAAAAGACCAAGTTCCCCTCGGAATTCAATTGACCTTCAGCCTCCTGAAGAGAAGTTGGGAGTCACAGTAGGAGGATATTTAATAAATGATTCAGTGATGAATTAAAGCCTGATCAACATGCCTCACTGAAGTTAAATTGGAATAAAAATGTAGTTATGAAATAAACATCAAAAGGCTACGGTATTCAAATAACTGAGGCATCCCCAGTCAGTGGGGCACACTGCTTAACCCACTAATTGCTCTGGGCTGGATTGCACTTCAACAGGGAGGATTTGCATAATCAGTGGATATGTGTTACTATGCATATGTGGGCGTGTCTGTGGTTGAGTGTGGACGTAAAGTATAGATGTGTATGTGTGTGGGCCTCGAGGCTGAATGTGGATTAACGTAACCTTTGAAGTGAGGTCTGGGCCTCTGGTCATGACCCGTCTATACAGTGCCTCCTGGGAATAGCTACCACTATTATAAGCCATGGCCTATAAGCATGCCTGTCTGGCATAGACAGCTTTCAACGGGCCAATATAGATTTAATAATTTAGACCTAACCATCAACTAACCTGTTCGGTATGGTTATGTAATATGGAGGTACTGGACAGAAATGTCAGTGTTTACATAATTGCTCATTTCAACTTCATAAACATTGACAGTTTTGACAAAAAGAAAATCTTGACTGGATTAAGACTGTTCAAGACCACGTACACTATCAGTAGTTACAAAATGACTGCCCACCTGGCCATGTCTTTTCATTGCTAAAGATTCTTCACGGTAAACATTACATTATGAGAAACTGGCTCTACTACAACTACAGCACATATTGTGTGTAGTCATGTATTTTGGAATTGAATTACAGTATTTGTCCCACACTCCTCCTGATGTTGTAATGCAACTCTGTTATGTTTCAAAGCCTTGAAGTGATCAAGACAAGTCTTCCCAGGATGGCATAAGAAGAGAAACCATGGATGGACATGCCAAACTATGCATCTGGAGATCACTACCTGTTTGTGGGCAGGGATATCTTTGGTGGATTTCTGCACTCCGTTTCCAAGAACCACTACCTTGCAGTGACAGCACCACTGAGGCTTGGTTCCAGGGCTGCCCGGGGGTTTCTGATCAGATCCTCTGACTGCAACTGAGGCTGGAATAGAGACACAATTTAGAACAATTACACACAACTACTACTCATGTATGCCCTAGAAGCAAGCCCACTAGGATCATCCTATGTGTTTTTCTCCAAAGGCATGACTTCAGCCAAGACTGACAGAGGAAGATAGAGGACAGTGTTTCACAACATGCCCTCTCACAATGATCTTTCTCACAGTATGATGTTCAATAGTAAAATCAAACAAACATTAGTTTGGAAGATGAGCACCTAATTAAAGATCTAAAAGTAATTACGCTAGATAATGGAGACAAATGCCTACATCCGTACAGTCATGATGAGGTGTCCACTTTCTCATCTAAAAAGGTTTACATGCCAACTGCCCACATCCATTAGACTCGTGCCTGATGGGTTGACAGTTTGCACGCCAATGTGCTCCAAGGATCATTACTCTGTTTCATTAGCTGAGAGGATCGCTGTCTGAAATCAATAAGGATGCCTGTCAGCACCTGGGCCAGACACTGCCTTTAGCCCCAGACGGATAATGATGTGCAAGACAAAACGGCCATTTGTAAACATAGTTAAAAGAGCTAATTAATTCTAAGGAGGTTGGGGGGACACCATTGCACATTGAGACTGGCCTAGTGTTTTGTGTTATTTTTTTGAGGATGTCGTTAAGGTTTGACAGAGTATTCAAGCATTGAGCACTTTTTTTAAGATCTATTTTTATTCAGGTTATATAATATTATCTCACCTGGGCCCTCAGGTTGGAAACGGAGAGGCTGCTGGTGATGCTGCTGCATAACGCTCTGTGCTCCGCTGGACCTCATCAGCTGGCCATGGCCCCCATGTGGAGGTCCGCTGTCACCGCGTCCCTGGAAGAGCATTGGGGACCGATGCTCCAGGCCATGTGGGCCCACCCTCAGCCCACTGAGCATGGCCAGGGGGCCCCTGTCTGGGGTGCTGCTGACCTCATAGCTGCTAGGGATCTTCACACAGAGGAGGTCGGAAATGGCTGCCACCACACCTGTGATGTTCTGAAACCAAGCCACATGAACAGTCTCAGTCCTGTCCTTATTAGAAAACATATACCTCAACAATAGGGTTATGACGGTCACAGAATGTTAGCTGGTCGATCGCCACTTGGTAATTGAAATCGATTGGGATAATCGCATCGTCTTGTGGGGGTGGGTAAAATGTGCTTTTAATTTTGTGTCAAATTAAATCAGTCCCAGTATCAGCATGTGCTGCTTATTTTAATGATGTTGTGCCGTTGTAACTGGTCACCCACTGGACCATAGAGAGCGGATGGAATTCTCATGTCGGCTGCCTCTGTGGACATATTGAGGCAGAGTATACGCATACGCACATGTTATTTGATGACAGAAATATATCCTTAAATGTTGGGCAAATGTAGTTGAAGGAGTTCAGACATGGAATAACTGAAGCCTAGCCCCGCTAGCCAAGTGAGGCTAGCTGGTAGCCTATAACAAAGCGTTGTTAACCGGTAGGCTAACGCCATGAAGGGTGGCTACGTGCAAGGTTCCCAGAGATGTCAGGACATCAAGGATGCCTTAGATATTTATCGGAACGGTAGATTATTTTGAAAAAGTATACATTTTAGAAAAACATTAACAGATGTTTTGATGACTGCCAATCACACTAAAATGAAATAACAGGCCCAGCCCTAGATTACATTTTCTTTTGTAGCATAGGACAACAAAAATGACAACAGACTATTTTGACAACATTGGTTTACTGTAAAAGTGTAAAGAATTTGTGTTTTCTCACCTCAGCTGCTTGTGGTCTCAGAGTGATGGCCACTGACACCAGGCCCTGTTTGGAATCATTAGACATAGAACTGAAGGGAGAGCCGAAGAACATTCCAGAAGGCTCCGTCTTGACATCCTGCAACTTGATCTCTGATCCTGCAGTAGGGACATTAGTATAGTATTAGTATAATAAATAAGGGCACTGAATAGGATTAATAATTGGCCATATTCATATGGTGGCCATTTTGATCTCATGTCATACTGGGCCAAGTACGACGGAATAGAAAAAGGGCTGCTGTGTGAATATTGTCAATGATCGCATAGTGTGTATTTACCTTTCCCACCAGGTGCAGGGAGCATGGGGAGGATGGGAGACAGGCAGGGGGAGCGAGGCTCCTCCTTCACCCGTGACAGGTCTGGGTAACGACTTATCTCCATGCCGACCACACTTTCGGGAGACGAGGATGGAACAAAGCTGTCTGGCGTTTCCCTATCTTTGCAAGGCTCCTGCCCCCTGTTACTGTTAAAGCCAAGCCAAGAGAGACAATATCCGATTAGCGTAATAGGGACCCTATGCATGATTTTCAACATTATCGCTATATATACACACACAGTATTTGTTGGAGAGTTCCATTTGTTGATTTACCCTCAGTGGTGACTGTGAAATTGTATTTGAAAATAGCGATTTACAAGCTCACAATGTGCCATAGCGTGTTTGCGTTATTTGCACAGTAGACCGTCTATTTTTGCCAAATGTTCAGCTATTATCAGAGAATGTTTGCCTATTATGACATGCCCAGAATAGGGATGCTAGGGTTCATTTGGTTGAGCGACGTTGTGACAGCCATCTGTAAAAACACTGTTGTAAATCACTAGCATCTGGCAGCATCTGGCACCGTTACCTGAGCTCTTCCTGGTTGTTGTGAGGCGGGGTGGGGAGCGAGGCTGGAACGTCCACCGTTTTGGGTCCCTGGGCGATAGCTCGGGCCAGCAGGTCTTCTTCTGTTCTGAATGGGACATGGAGCGGCTTCGGAACAAGGCCTTTGGAGACTGGTATGGAAGAGGAGCACATTAAAACATGAGAAGCTACTGTTTTTTTTCCCCTCATGGCATTGCACAGTGAATTATAACATGCCTTAAACGGCACAGTACCAACTTTATGAAATCAACTGCTCCTCTGCAAACTTCTAGACATTTTTTTGAGGATCGAAGTGTCAGGATTTTCACCTCACTCGTTAAAATGTCAGGGGTTTACTATTTGGGAAATGGGAATTTTAAAACAAAACTTTTTTTTTTCATCTGTCACTAACTCCTCTCTCTCTCTCTCTCCGAATGCTCACCTATGACAGCGGCTTTGCTTGCCAGCTCTTCTGTTGTGGCAAAACCGTTGATCATCTTCTGTCGGTTCACAGGTGGCGGAGTGGGAGGGAGAGATGCCGGTGGCGTGGGCGGGTTGCTCAGATTACTCTGCTGTGAGAGGCCAGACACAATATGATGTCATCACACCATGCTGCAGCCATACTGACACATCGCATCGCATCACTCACTCTGCTACTCTTGCTTCCCTTGGGAGTCAAAACCCAAACAAGGTATGAACGGGACTCACCTTGTAGGCCAGCTGGGAATAATAGTCAGAGACTCCGTCCAGCGACGCGCTGCCAAAGTTCCCAGACAGAAGGTTCTCTCCGTTCAGCTGGCCACTGCCGTAGGGAGCGAAATGGGCAAAGTTGACCCCGATGAGTGGCTCCATTAAGGGAAGCAGGGAGAGCTGCTGTAGTGTAGAGAAAGAGAGCGAGAGAGAGAGATAGTGTCAGCGAGGAAAGACTGCAAAGTAAAAGCCCAATTAAAGTGTTAGGGAATGTTCAAGCTTCAACTGTCTAAATCAGTGATTCTCAAACATTTTCATGCCAACCTGTGAGGAGAAAAAAATGGTGCCAGGCACCTCCATAACAGAAGATTTGTGTAAAACATTATTCAACAAAAAATCGTTCAAAAATAGCCAATCAAGCTCACAACGCATTACATCGCGACACGTTGCAAGCTTGTAGATCAGCTTTTTATAAGTATAAAATAGGGTTCAAGTTAACTGCCTGTGATGCAATATTAGCACATTTTTCTGAGGACCCCCAAGATCCCCTTTCAAGGACCCCTGGGGGTCACGGCACCCACTTTCAGAAGCCTTGACCTAAAGTACTAAAAGGTATCTCACCGTCTGCTATGCTTACTGTATATATTTAGTTATTATCTTGATACTTTATAGCTACACTTTTAAATTGTCTTGTTGCTACTCTCGTATACCTGTACATGGGATGTAACAATACCATCTTGAATTATACAAATACTTCCATTTAAGTGATAATTCACCATAAAACATTATATCAAGCTTATCTTGGGTATGACACCATCGAAATAATTGTAGAAAAAGAAAGAAAGAAAAAAAAGGGAAAAAAAAAACGTGAACCTCTGCTGGAGAACCCAGTAGTATAGCATACAGAAAACGATTCAATTAAGAAATTTCTTTTTAATCAAACTGTTAGATGTGATGTACATTCTATTACAGTACACCTCAGAGGGAAAGTGATGCTGTTCCAAAAAAAAAAAGGGGGGGGGGGGAGCTTAAATCAAATCAATAACGAGCCCAGAGGAGGGTTAGCATAATCATAATTCTCCTTCCATTCTCCTGAATAATAACCGCTACTAATGCCTGGGTGTTTAAGTGTCACCAAGCAATATCATTTTCAAGTACATAATTACAGTAATATGCTTATGATACATGAAATGGTGCCTTCACGCCCAGTGGAAACAGTGTTCTAATTCAGCTCTAATTAGTACTGCAATCGACTGAAGGCGGCGTGATGATTTCATGCAAGGCTCTCCTATAATGAAGGATGTCCCCAGCTTCTTTTTTAGGTGCCAAAACTTATAGGGTGGCGTGTCTCCCTTCCACTGTCAATGATGATAAGATCATAACGTCACATTTTACCTACCTGTTTAATCTGGGTCATTATGGTATCGGTGCCAGAGTGCATCAGCTGCTTCTCATCCCCTTCCTTTTTCCTCTTCTTATACCTGGAGGCTGGCTTTTCCCCACCTTTGGGTGCTCTCTTGTTCCTCCCTTTCTTCTTTTCCTGTTCAGGGAGCAGAGGTCCGGGGAAGTCGGCCATGCCATCAGAGTACGCCTGTGGGTGAGAGGGAAGATGTCACTTCCAATTTTAAGTCTGCTCAAGCAAATGGTTACAAAAGAGTAGAGCATATCCTAAAACGTAGTTGCTTTTGACCAGTAACATTGCATTATTATCAGAGAAGCCACATTTTGAAAGCTATTGGAGTGACTCAGCTATGACTCATAGCAGTGTAACCCTGCGATGTACATCCCATTTGAGTCACTTTGGTGTGTCTTTGGCCCATGCTGTCGATCACTTTCATCTCTAGAGCTACAGACTCACCCCATTGCTGTCCATGGAGCACTGCCTCAGAAGGGCCTTGCAGTCTGTTGCCTCTTCCTCCTCGGAGCGCATGCTCTCGTCTGACCTCTGGTGAGGCAGCCCCGGTGGAGGCGTGCTCTTGTTCTTCAGGAGGTGTTTCAGCAGTTCGTTGCTGGCCTCACCCTTGTTGGGGGGACTCTGCCCTGTGGGGAAGGGGGACATGCCCCCTTTGCTGCCCTCTTCTTTCACAGAGCCAATGTCAGAGCTCACATGGCTATCCCTGGGCCCGTGGCACTCGCTGGCCTCGATCTGCTCCAGCTTGATGTTGCTGAGGATCCGCTCTTGTTCCAGTGCCTGGGCCCTCGCCGCGTCTGAAGGGAGACCCGGCTGTGCCCCTAGCCCGCCAGACAGCTGCCTCTCCAGCTCCGAGTGGCTGGGAGTTGAAGAGCCCAGGTGCGGGGATCTGGAAAGGTCCTGGTCTCCGAAGAGATGGGTGTTCCTGGTCGGTGTGGAGGACGTGTCCGATACGCACGGCGTGAGAGGAGCTGTGAGATCAGAATGCGGGGTAGAGGGTGTCTTAACAGAATCTGCGTCATCGTCTTTCTTCTTTTTGCGATTTCTCTTCTTTTTCCCTTTCTCGTCTGGGATTATGTTGGAGTAGAGTTGAATTAGGGATTGTCCCGACCCGGGGTAGTTGGAGGGCAGAGGTGTCTCACCCCCGAATCCAGGACCTTCACCTGGCATCTGAGGCATCATACCTGGTCCGCTGAACCGACGAGGCCTCGGTTGACCCTGTGGAAAGTTAGCTGCTTGCAGGGCAAGATTATCAGGCCCAAAACCAGGCCCCATGTCCTGGGGCATCATCCCATTGCCCATCATGGCCCTCCTGTCACCTTGCATGAATGTTCCTGGAGGAGAGCCCATGCCCTGCTGCTGGGGAAACATTGGACCAAGTTGTTGTTGTTGTGGTGGTGGAGGCCGCTGGGGCTGCATGAAGTCCTGAGGCAGATCGGCATTAAAAAATGGCATCTGAGCGAGTGGCGCGATGTTCCCGTCCGGCCCCACCATGCCTTGCTGCTCCATCTCCATGCGCTGTTTGAGTGCCTTCTGTCGCTCCACCTCTTGCATCAGCTGCACCCGCTGCCTCTCCTGCTGCTCCCTCAGCCTCTCCCGCCTCTCGCGTTCCTGGAAACCCTCGCTGAATGGGTTATTGTCGTCAAACTTCAGACCCCCCGACTGCGCAGCTTTTCCGCCTCCGCCTGGTGGAGCCTGTGGTGGTTGGGGTTCCACTGGCATCTGGGGGTGCGGAGGTAGGTTTCCTATTGGCATCTGATGCGGCTGGCCTGGATTCCCCAAGGGCACCTGGGGTGGCATGATGGGTGGCATGACAGGACCGGGCATGGGCATGACAGGACCGGGCATGGGCATGCCAGGACCGGGCATGGGCATGCCGGGGCCGGCCATGGGCATGGGAGCTCCGGGGTGCCAGCCTGGTGGTGCATTGGGCATATGCGGAGGGGCATTTGTCTGCCCTGGGTGAAGTTGCATTTGCATCATGGGGTTCATAGAGGGTTGGACCATTGGTCGTCCACCTGGGACCATGACAGCAGGACCTTGCATAGGTGGCATCCCGGGCATCATGGGTGGCATGTTGTTTTGCTGCTGTTTGACTCTGTACTCCTCAATCAGCTCAGCATGCTCCTTCTGCTGTTTACGGATCTGAGCGCCACAGAGACAAAACATATAATTACGATGTAATTCAGCGCACTTGATTGCAGAGCCTAGGAGCTGCTGTATAGTCAAACTTTTTTCTTTCTTTAATGGGTTAAATCAAATAAACAGAATTACGATGCTAGGTTCGATGTTTACCTGGTATCCTAATTTCTTTGAAGCACTACATTGCTCTCTCTGCACTCTATTTATGTGACCATTTACCCTGTTTGTTTACCAAGGTTCATGCTTACTCTGATCTCGCACTCTACAAAATGCCTAAATTGTATGAAAATACACCTACTTCACAGAGGAGAGACATATAAAAGATGACTTCTGAGACACATTAAATGAAGCCATTTTGTTCGAAGCTAAAGCTAAGGTGAGATGACTTTGTCCTAGCTCGGGGCAGCCAAGCTTCAGAGAGTTGAGTTTTGACAGGCTGAACATTTACCTGCTCCAGTTGTTTCTGCACTACACCCTGCTGCTCTGTGACATGTTTGAGCTGCTCAGCATCCTCCTCTGGGAACTCCCGTCCTGCCTTCTTCGCCGTTCTCTGCTTGGCTGACAGGGCCTTCTTAGATTTCCTGTGAGCGCCGATCTTCTCTTCCAGAAACTTCTGCTGCATCTGAAGTAGTTGCTGCGTTTCCTGGAGCCACTCCTCATACTGAGCCCTCTGAGCGTTGTCTAAAAGAGACAAAGGCTCCTTTGTTATTGAGCTTGACAGTATAAAAAAATAAAAAAACGCTCAGACATCACCAGGCCTGACGGTACTTAAAAACAAAAAAGGAGAAGAAAAAAAAAGAACTGAGAGGCATATAATTGGAGAACTTACTGACAAAACCTGGTCCAAAGTTAGGGGGATTGGGCCTTGATACTTGTGTCAGTTTGCCATCCTGCGTTTAAAAGTGGACACAAGATGTTAGATGCTGTATTCATTCTTCTTGTAATTGGTGTATATGAGAATGCAATAACATGCAGGTAGACAAATGTTTTAATTACCTGTCCAACCACTTGTGGGGGTAGGGGAGCAGTTTCAGGAGGTGCTACAGGACCAGGAGGAAACCTGTGAAAAGACACAAAAGCACACTTTAAAGGGCATTTCTTTGTACTGTACAGCTCATTCAACTTTCCAAACAATGCTATAAATGAAACCAGGTCATGCAGTGGACGATATTGTTAATTATTACATAATTACTGCTATAACCTGCAAGTCTATACTCTGCTATAGCATTAACACACCAAACACCAATAATGTATTTTACCTGTTCATGACCATTGGTGTCATTCCCATGTTGTTCTGAACCATTACTTTATTGATGCCTTTCAGTGCTACCATCTTAGCCTTCATAATCGGGTCAGTGATGGCATCAAAATCTGCAATCGACAAAAAAGGTATAGTGGCTTTTCAGAGAGATTTACTGATAACATGCCAATTGTTCGGTGGTGCACAACCGTGTTTCAAACTCTTCTGACATTTTAACAGAAACATATTCTATATTATGACAGGCCAATATATTAGGGCTGTCAGAACGAATTTCATGATTCGAATATAATTCGAATGTGATTTGTTAAATTACATTTGAATGCTAAAAATGCTAAAATATATATATATTTTAAATAAGGTTTTAATTTTCCTGACCTACCAATGCGAAAACAAATGCTTTCATCATGTCACGCACGATCAACAATAACGTTTGAGTGCATGCACTGCACACAGAAAGTTAAGAACGTCGTCAGTGTGTGTGTGTCTGACTCTGGTCACGCTGAGACACACCACGTTGGTTCAGCCCTTAAAGTTTCCCCCCATAAACTTCACTTGAAAGTTACATTCAAGAAACTTGAATAATTATGACAACAGCAAAAGTTTTTATGTAACATTGTCCGTCTGTAATGTAGAGGAGCTCTTCTCTGCCTCTTTCTGTCGCACAGCCGTCCTATGCCTTCAACATGTAGTTGAGCTGTCGATCAGCCGATCTGCAAGCCCACAACGCGTCGCTGATGCAACCCGGTGTGGGCTTGTAGGTCAGCTGTGTTCCCTGCACGACGCCGTTGAACACCGAAGCAAAAACAGGCACTAGGCAGGAACGCACAGACATAAAGCGGTGATGGGTCACAGACGAGAGTGAGCCCCAACATATATTACTCTCCTCTTGAACCTGAAAATTAACCTAAATTAAAGCCATAACCTTTAAATAATATAGTTGGTTTCACTATTTTGTTTATTATAGCATTTGTATGTGTGCACGTGGGTGTTTATTATTGTTATTACTTTATATAATTATAAATTATATAAAATATTTGAATATTAAAAATAACAAAGCATTGAAATTTGAATGGGATTATAGAGGAAAACTGACAGCCCGTCAATACATTCACATTTCTGAAATAATCCGAATCAGTATTGCATTGTACTTGAGTATCATCATATCATTTACCGATGTTGGGGAAGAAGGAATCACTGGAGCGCTGTCGTATCATGGCCTGCATTTGTCTCTGCTGCTGCTGCTCCTGCCTCTCCTGGTCAAGGAGGTCCTGTAAGAGGAGTGGCTGCTCCTCCAGAAGCAGTGGCCGGTGCAGTGAGCCCTGCTGCATGGCCGAGTTCAGCATGGCCTGCTGTGCTTGGGTCAGAGGGCCCTGGTCCACTCCGGGGGACAGCCCCAGCTGATGTTCCGACACAAACCCGGCCATTGAAGCTTCCCCCGAGGTGGCGGCGGGGTCCATTGCAAGTCCAGAGGAATGCTGAGTATCAATGCCCTGGTTTTGCTGGGGCATGAGGTTGTTGCCTTGATTGACAGATTCAACCATTGGGTTTAATGACTGGTCTTCCGGCTGCTGCTTAATGAGTAAACTAGAGAGGACCGGGGTGGAGTCAGGTAACACTCCCTGCTGGTTTGCAGTCATGTTGCTTCCGGCCGCTTGCTGGTCTGTCACCTCTGCAGCTTTCTGACCATCTTTGACCTCCATTTTGATCTCCAGCCTGGGTACCATAGGGGCAGAGCCATAACCCCCGCTATTTTCTTGTTTGACTTCAGAAAAGTGCTCATCTGAGGCCTCCGACTTTGCCATCGCTGACATTGAAGTGGATGAGTTCTCAGCTGCTCCGGAGTTTGGGTTTTTCTTTTCAGACAGAGCCTTCTGGAAGTCTGTGGTGTCATTGTTATCATCCATTGGGTCACTCAGATCCAATTCCTCATTGAACAGGTCTTTCTTGATGTCATCTAGGTCAGGGTCTGTGTAGGCAATGATGTCAAACTTGCCAGATGTAAGGAAGTCGTCAAGGTGTAGGTCGTTCGTTTCTAGGTCTAAGTCTTTGCCATCCTCTGCATCCAAATTAAGGTTATCCAAGTCAGCATCAACCAAGTCTTTCACTTCCACGTCCTCAAGATCTTTGACTGCAGACTCCTCCGTGTCCAGTTTCTCATCCACGCCCTCAGTGCTTCCCACAGGGACCGGCTCAGACTGCCCTGAAGAGAGCATCATTGATGCTGCCATATTCTGGGACTCACTTGAAGCTGGCTGACTCATGGATCTCATCAGCGGAGACAGCTTAGGCATGTTGCTCCCTGGTATTTGGGGCTGATGGTTTAAATTGTCCATGCTGCCCGACAGATGGAGCTGGCCAGTCTGGTTGCCCATTGGGTCCATCATCCTGGGCCCTTGGTTGGAAGGAAACCTAAACTCGGGTCCACCCATGAAGCCTGGGGGTCTATGTGCCAGCATGTTGGGGTCCATGTTGTTCCCTTGCATGGCACCAGGGGCAAAGGGCATGCGAAGCCTGTTCTCTGCAGCCCTGTGTCGTAACTCGATGAAAGGCTGGCCCATGATGTTGTGCTGCTGCACGGGGATCCCACGTGGAGGGAAGTGCTGGGGCAGCCCGCCGGGGGGGCCTCCCATAGGCCTGGCCATGTCCATAGATATAGACCGTCTCATTTGAAGGGGGACATCTTGCATTGGATGAGGACCTCGGGCAAAGAATTCCTGGCTACCATGTGGTACTGGACCACCAGGTGGAAATGCAAACCTGAAAGTGAATTAATAATGTTTTAAGTACAATGCTGTGACATATCATTGCATTCTTTCTGAAATAGGGCTGGGTATTCACAAAGATTGATTCAATATACTGTATACACTGCAATAGACAAGCGCCCCCCAAGAATCCATGGTAAAAAAAAAGTTCTGAAAACCATTATTTTCTGCGATATTTGTGACCATCTGGAGGAGTGGAGAAGGAGTGGTGTGGTTTTGTGGCACGCAGTCGACACAGAGAGTATGAAGTTAAGCCTAATTTATGCTCTGTAGTCGCTCGCCAAAAAGAATAGATGTACGTATAAGCCAAGTATTCACGCTATCACGGGGTGAGTAAATGATAGGAAAGTCATTTTTTGGTTGAACTACTCCTTTAATCAGCATGAGCGATGAGTGCATTTTAAATCCATAATCCATGGATCTGACACCCTGCATCTCCACTCTCCATATGCCTACCTTTTATCCGCTAAGCACTCACAACAAATTGTCTGCTGCCCCGCTTCATGTGGAACTGTTCTTTTTATCTGTTGTCCTGTGTTCCACATATTGAGACAATGGCTCACATTTTGATAGGCTCTAGTTTTCAAAAGTGAAACAGACAGACGCTTTCCTAAAATCTGGCTTTTAAATAACTAGCTTTTTACTCCTTTCTCCTCCCAATTTAGTAATTATGCCAATTGATTCTTCCTCACACACATTTCTATGTGTTGTCACTGATGTTGTGTTCTACTGGCTGCCAGTGAGGAGCCCCCAACTGGAGGACGTCATCCGAGCGCTAAAATCTGGCTTTTATCCAATGGCTGCACAGAAAGTAGGCGAGGCTTTCACCACGGGGCTGTGTTTGATGGCAATCAAACTGCACACATGTGGGTCTACAACATGCATTGCGACGCGTTGTAAGCTTGTAGATCTGCTATTTTCGATGTGTGACACCGTCGTACTCGTATGATGTAGTATTATACATGAAACATAAATGAACCTGGGCATAGCATCAACCACATATTCTGTGGCATCTCTAATTCGGCTGTCTTTGAGGGGACAGTACCCTTGGTACCGCCAATATAAATTGTTGTTTTGGTTGTTTCTGTTTGATATGTTACTAGGCACAAAGAAAACAATATAGACACCTTACAGGCGACTTTCACGTTTATAGGGCTGGCCCCTGCAGTACAGCCAAAAAATACACCTCCTTTGTACAACGAAACATGATTATACAAAGATCGATCTTTAGTATTTGATAAATAAAACATTTTAGTAGAAATCGCAATTAATTAGAAAGTTTATTCTTCTACCCAGCCCTATTCTCCATTATAAAAATAGTAGCTCATTCATAATAGTGTTATAAAAAATAAGAGCAATATGAGAATAAAATGACAAACCTTGGCCCCTGATGTCTCAGTGCAGGGTCTCCAGGATGTGGAACCCTGGCATTAGGCCCCTCAATAGGGAAAGGGCCACGTTGATCACCAGGGAAAGGCCCAGGG
Source organism: Gymnoscopelus microlampas (assembly GCF_963454915.1). NCBI lineage: Eukaryota > Metazoa > Chordata > Actinopteri > Myctophiformes > Myctophidae > Gymnoscopelus > Gymnoscopelus microlampas. The sequence goes on along the minus strand of NC_139942.1, from coordinate 31,962,695 downwards.
AATCTCATAGGCCCTCTCATGGGTCCTTGTCCAGGATAGGGTGGAGGGGGCCTATTGTACATCTCACTCTGCTGCCCGGGACCCTCCTGGGGCCAGGGTCGAGGTGTTCCAGGGGGCATGCCACTGGCAGGATCCTGGGGGAGTCTTTCCTGGCGGATGGCACTCCTCTGTTGCTGCTGCTTCAGGAGCAGCTCTCGAATTCGTTGCCGCTACAAAATACAAAGCAAGTTGTCAATTTGTAAGTGTGTACAATTTATTGAAAGCTTGTTGAAATACTACAATAAATTATTATTCCCTACAATAAAACCTTGTTTAAAATGAATGCTTTTTTCCTGCAACTTGATTAATGCTTTACCTTTTTTTTTGTTTTTTACCCAATTAGACCTGAAAAACCTATACGTTGTTATACCTTTCAATCCAGGTACACCTTTGTGTAACATTAGCTGTTGCTAAATATATAGCAACATATATTTTTTTGATAATTGAAGTTTTTCAGAAAACTTAGGTCAGGATTTTGAAGGAGTCTTTAGAATCGGCCTCAGGTCTTTAACTGACAGGGAAATTGACAGGAGAATCGACTGCTGGTCTAAACAATACTACGGTATGATGACTCAATATATTACACTGTATGTAAACTTAAAATCAATTAATTTATTGGTGATCTTGCTGCGAGCAGTCTGAACAAGCAAGTTGAACACAAAATGCATTGTGCATGTACCTGTCTGAGTCTTTCCTCACTGTCAGCCAAGGGAACACTCTGAACCTCAGAGGATGGGCCAGGCATCGAAGGGTTGTTTGACAACTGGCCAGGGTCTTGCAGGGCATTGCCACCGTTACCCATTCCTGAATGATCCTTCATCTCCATTTTCTCAGCCGCCTGCGGCCGAGGTGTCATGGGGGCCTGCTCAAAAGGGTCATGGACTGGCGTCTGATTGGGTCTCCTGGAAGGAGACTGAGTAAATCCATCTTCTGACATGCTGGGGTGTTTTGGTGTTTGTGAGCCAGTATGAGGGAAGGGCTCTTGTAGTCTGACTTGAGGTGGAGAGAATGGATCCTGGTTCCCCATTGGCCCTGGCCTTGGCCCTTGTCTGTTGAGTCCATCAGGCCCCATACCAGGCCTGGGGGTTCCTGGCGGCTGGGCATAGGGATCATTGAGCATTGGTCTGGGAACCCCTGGCTGAAACATGTCACCACTCCCTGGCCTTGGTGCCCCGGAAGCATTGCTATATGGGTCCATGGGCACCCTTTGGCTACCTGGAGACTTGGAAAACCTTTCACCAACAGCTGGCCGTGGAGTATTAGGTTGCTGGGCGTAGGGGTCCACTGAGTGGGATGGAGACATCCTTTGACCACCATGGGACGGATGACTGAACTGATTCATCCCAACGGGGCGAGGAGTTGAAGGGGCCTGTGAGTAAGGGTCTGAAGAGGGACTAGGGGTGTTCAATGGCTGTCCGTAGTTATCATGTGGGCGCGGGGTGCCAGGCGGTCGGGCATAGGTTTCAAAGAATGGCCGCGATTGGCCACTGGGCTCATTCATGGGTCGAGGGGTACCAGGAGGTTGGGCATAGGGGTCTGTGGCAGGCTTGGTGGGTCCAGAAGGTTGGGCGAAGGGGTCATAGGTATAGTGGTCAGGTCTTGGGGTAGAGGGTGCGTGAGCATAAGGATTTCTGGACATTTGTGTCATGGGTCCTGGCTGAGCAAATGGGTTGCCCTGAGGGTGATGCTGGCCCATTCTGGGAGGACTGGTGAAGTTGTCATTCCCAGATGGTCTAGGGGTGTGAGGTGGCTGAGAGTAGGGGTCATTTTGCTGACTCTGGGAGAACCTGTCATGCGGCCCTGGTCGGTTAAAGGGGTCCTGAGCCTGGGGAGGGGGCATGGGAGTTTTAAAAAGAGGGACTGAGCCAGACTCATTGCTACCAGGGATAGGAGCTAGTAAAGGCCGAGAGTAAGGGTCAGACAGGATCATTCTGTTCTGAGCCATGCGCTGATAGACCTCGTTTCTGATCATAGGTCTAGAGTAAGGGTCTCTATTCGGGGAACCCATTGGAGGTCTCCCCTGGGCAGCTTGACTGGACCGGGGGGGACCCATGGGTTTCAAGAAAGGGTCTATCTCACCAGCTGGCCGCGGGGTGTCAGGGGGCTTGGCATAAGGGTCACTGCTCATGGATGTGGGTGAGCCAAAGGACTCATGAGCAGGAGAAGGCCTCCCTCGGTCCGGTTGCTCCATCATGGAGTTGGGAGATTTGCCAGACTCCATAGATATTCTACGACATGCATTCGGCGCTAGAGCAGGTGGTCTTGGTGTGCCCACCATCTTAGCATATGGGTCCCATGGTGAGGAGGGTCTTGAGCCAGAGGAACCTGGAGAGAAGACTTGAGGGGACTGGGGCTGGGAGGAGGGTCCTGATGGAGGCGGAGGAGGGGGCCGTAAAAACACATCCTCGGGGTGTTCTTGCTTCCCAGGATGCTGTGGCCTACCGAAGCCCTCTTTAGAGTTGAGCTGCATGGGGGACATGCTGCCATTGCTAGGCTGGGAGGCGGGGCTCTGGTTCCCACTGTTGTTGCCGTCTCCATCAGACAGGCTGCCTGCCTGTTGAGCAAGGAGCTGCTCATTCTTTACTTGCTCCAGTTTCTGTGTGGCTTCAATCTTCGCTTGCTGTTTGCTCTTCTGCCTCATTTGCTGGTGAAGGACCACAATGAAAAGGAGGTAGGTATTAGACTTCAAAGGAATGCATACAATGCTTTCAGTCCAACATCCTAACCAGACAAACTGGACAGACTATGTAGGGGATGGTGCAGTTGTCTCTGGGGGCCTTTCTGAAGCACCTTTCTGTCGTCTTAACACTAGCAAACCTGCCGCTGCATTTCCCTGACTTCACTACATACTCTCTTACCTGTCTAAACTTCCACTCTTGTTCATGCTCTGACTCTTTGGGTTTCAAAGGGTCCTTAAAGAGCAGTTCTGTGTCTAGTGGTATGTTGGGGTCAAACACCTCAGGGGTCTGCTGCTGTGGTGGGTGCCTCTTGACCGTCTCGTTGGACATCTGGACTTTGTTGATGCGCAGGGCAGCTCGGTTATCCCTTGCCTTTTGCTGCAGAACAAAATCATAGATGCACACAAAGGCAATACAGAAACGCATCCCAAGCACACACACAGGCACACACAGGCACGCCACAGAAACAGAGGAAGGTAGACACAAAAAAGAGATTATCAGTTGGGGCCAAAGTCACCTTAGGAAGAACTAAAGCAGGGTATATTTAATCAAGAATAAGTCTTTAAAACATGGCTACTGCCAGATAAAATTACTTCTAGTGAACTTAATTACAGAGACCGCAGTGAGCTCTAACACTGAGCGCTGCTTCCTCTGTTAATTGGTTCATCTGTGAAAGGCCGGATTTCAGATTGCATTGGCAAGAGGCAAGGGGGCCAGTCTGCCTTTTGCATAATAATAAAGCGTCAGCACAAACACCAGTCACAGTTTGAGGTTTGTTATGTTTCTAGTTAATTCAGACTTGGAGATGACTGGAGAAGTGACAAGCAATCTCAGAAATATTAATGATCTTACCACATATGGGGCCCTGTCTTGTGAACTTGCTTTCCTCCATAGTTTTGCAATTTGTTTGACTCTTGTAGACCAGTCTGTTGATAAAAAAAAGAAGGGTTGTCATGACTGAGCACAGAAGATATGCTTGGAATAATACTCAGACATCCTCAAGCATGAGTTACACAGGCACAACAAGTAATCAATCATCTATATGAGAAAAGGGGAAAAAAAGGAAAATGTAGATTTTAGGGGGGCCTATCTGGGTAATTTCTTTTAACTCACCTGGAAATTCTTCCTTGAGATTGGGGAAGTTGACGTTCGTATACAGGACTGGTGCTACGGTTGCGAGCTCTCCCAGAGTTTCCTCCTTTTCCCATTTCAGTGTACTCCTCTGGGCATTGGACATGGCTTCGGTCTCCCCCTCAGGCAGAGAACCAGGAGGGGTGGGGCCTGGGCCATGGGTGGGAGAGGGCCATGGACTTACAGCCTGATTGAACTTCCTGTCCCTGCAAAAGATGAGGAGTCCAACTTTTATGTTATGCTGAAATCACTATGCTCAGCAAAACCTACTGTAAATATGAGGAAAATGCAGCATACATTATTATATAATAATTTACAAGAACACAGAAGTTGAATTACCTTGGATTGTCAGTGAAAGGCATACGGTGGAGGGGGGAGAAATTTTCGGGGATGCAAGGCCCTGCTCCTGGATTCGGAGGGAAACGTTGGTTTGGTCCCATCATGCCATTAGGCATCCTTGGAAACATGGGATTCCCTGCAAGAAAGAAAACGCATTTAGAGAGCTGAATGATATGCTTTGACCATGAGAACTGGATCAGATATATTGGACAGTTTTGGGTGCCAGGCGATATCGATTTGGTAGTGACATCTAAACCAGCAGTATCATACCCAAGATGCATTGCACAAATAGCCAGAGCTGAGGTGAGCCAACGTAAATTCAGGTAAACTATAAATATATTTTTTAGGCATTATGTTACAGGTGGTTAGGTTTAGTTAGTTATGGGTTTGGTGCGGTTATGGTCAGGTTAAGGATCTGGGAGGGCGGTTAGTCAGTGAGATTGCGTGAATAAGCCTGGAGTACATATCATATCTACACCTAATTTTCAATTCAAACAGAATACAGTGTACACATACAGAGTAGCATAAACGGACTGTGAAGGCTTCAAAAGTTAAGCCTAATCAGACTAATAGATTTAGTTGAATATAAAAAAAGCAGCAATTACAATTTCTTTGCATAAATTCATTGAAATGAAATACACGGTATTAAACCCATTTTGGGCGGGAACCCCTATTTGTAACTATACCTTTCAAGACGGGAACACCTTTTGGGGTTCCTGTTGCTAAGTACAGTATATAGCAACATAAATGTTTTGTAATTTATTAATACATATTTGAAGTTTTTCCAGAAAACTTAGGTCAGGATTTACAAGGCGTGTTTAGACCTCAGGTCTAAATGGGTTAACTAATAATAATTTTTTTAAATCCTGTTCTTCGATTATTCTATTAATCGAAAATAGATAGAACAATAGAATAATTGTGAGTAAATAATTAATAGCTGCAGGAGCCATATTAATGAAATATAACAATTACAAAAGGAAAATAGTGTGCCTTGAGAGCTGCTTTCCAGTTACAATGGAAGTCAATGAGAGCCTATTTTATTAATTTGCTATTAAACTGCACAGCGGAGCGAAATAAGTCATACGTTGGACTAGTTAGATCATAACAAGGTAAGAAAACAACCCAAACCTCTACAAAAGTGGTCATGCCCTTTAAGCAAAGAAGAACAAAACGTTTTGAAGCAAGCAGGACACATTCTACAGTCTTTTCCAAGCCATATGTTATGGCACGAATAAAAATAACTTTACTTTGTGTAAGATGCAAGCATTGTGTCCTTCAGCGCTTGCCAGACACATCCGTAAAGTATTTTAACCTGTTGCATGTGCTGTTCTGCAAATATGCGTTGCCTATGTCATTTCATTTACTTAACACAACAATTGTAATAGTATTATTATAGGCTACTAATTTATTTTGAAGCTGGCGCGATTCTGATTCCCTTCCCCCCACAGTTGTTTTAAAGTCCTCCCCGTTGCGCTGTCTGTGTGTGTGTGTGTGTGTGTGTGGGGGGGGGCTAATCTCCGTGCCGTGTTGTGCCATATATGCATCGATATACAAGCCCACTGTACGCTTTTAGATGAGCAGTTTTTGAGTATATAACAGGGTTAAAGTAGTTCAATTAATTCTGAGGCTATAGACGCCTTAACAGACAACGTCACACTGATAAGAACCAGTATGCGCGCACAGGCCGGCACCAAAAAACCCTGACCTCTCATAAGATGCAATGTTAAAGTGGTCACAGCCTCACGTGTAAAAATGCATCCCATCAAACTTTCAGATGCTGTTTTTCTCCCAGTATGGAAGAAGAATGCTTAGGATTTTTACTGTGATCTCTCACTCTTGAAATATATAATCCTTGGTTTCTGTTGTGTGTAAACAATAATAACAATTCAAAGCAGTTGTTCCCCAAACCCCACGTCCAGTGGCTATCATAAGAACGGAGGGAGCGCTCTATGATCATGGCACGAGAACCTGCTCTTGCTCGCGCAGCTGCAGCCCATCAAGGCTAATTTATGCTCCGTCCCACAAAGGTGTCACGCGCAGAGAACGGCCAAGAATAGCAGACCTCCAAGCTCACAGCGGTCACATCTGCGACGCAGTTGTGAGCTTGTATGTCAGCTGTTCTCGGCGTGCAATACCGTTGCTTAATGAAGTATATGTCTCGCTAGGGCGCACCCCACTAGCCAACACACTAGAGGGGGTTGAATGAACTGAAACCAGCACACCCCAAAACAGCAGGTTTGGGGATCTGTTGAGAATTAATTACATGAAACAGTCACCTGTGCGTCCAGTCTCAATGTTTGTAAACAAATAATTGGTCTATAGAGCACTGAAGTCCTGACGTCACTGCCGCTAGAGGGGGCTGTTCCGTTGGTTTGTGGCTTCATTTTTTGTGTTGAAATCCTCATTGGGGAATCTTAGATCACGTCATATAAGAACTGTGTTCGAAAAATTAAAAACACCACCCCGGCGATTTTACTCATATGGATATGAAGCATCGACTGAAGGTGGAAATGTACACATTTACTCGAAGAGTAACACAATAAACGCTAGAAACGAGTCAAAGGACCCCAAAGACTACATTTCCCATGAACGTGGCTGCTGTAGGGGACGGTGATTTCAGACCCGGAAGTGCAGTTCTTAAGACTTTTAAGGGAGAATTCATTCCATTTTCGCCAGAAACAGGCTGTATAAAATATGAATGAATATCATAAACGATGCAGAGCCACCCCCCTGACAGAATCGCCGGGGTGGTGTGTTTATGTTTGGAACACAGTTCTTATATGACGTGATCTAAGATTCCCTTATGGGGATTTCAACACAAAAAATAAAGCCACAAACCAAGATATGCGTGCAACCAGTATGCGCGCAATGAAACCCATTCTATCAGGTCTCGCTAGGACGTGCCTCACTAGCCAACACATAAGAGGCGGTTGGGGTGTGCTGAAACCAGCGCACCCCAAAACAACAGGTTGGGAATTGATTGCGTGAAACAATCACCTGTGCGTCCAGTCTCAATGTTAGTAAACAAATAATTGGTTTATATTAGCTCATTTAGTTGGGGACCCCCTGGATCCCCCTCAAGGACCCCTGGGGGTCCCCGGACACCACTTTGAGAACCACTGACTTACAGTACCTTTAATCTGTGAATAGGGAGCGCTTGATCTGATTTACCCAAAGTGTCAATAGCATCAATATTAAAATAATATACGGTATATATAATAATTAAAACTTGTGATAATATGATTAATTGTGCAGCCCTACACGGCACTGATCGACAGTTTACCTGTGCTAGGGTGAGGCATGCTGGTGCCTGGTGTTGCAGGGAGGGGCCCTGCATGGCCCTGGGGATGAGGCACCTGTGGTGGTGGTTGGTTGGTGCTGGGGCTCAGGACTGCTGTGAAGAGATCTTCTACATCCTTACCCTCCAGCTCTGCAAAAGAGTATCAATTAAGTCAGCACTACATGATATTGATTATTATGTATAATTAGAATATCGAATTATAAGACCGATTTGATTAGTACTTTGCCTGACATCTAGGGAATAACTATACAGATGGCAAGCACAAATGATTTATCTGTAATTGCAGGCTATTAGTGGAGGACAAAAAAAATGGTGAAATGGTTAGATTTCATATAGGGTTAAAAAAACAAGAGGTCATGAATTTCATGTAGAACTTAATTCAGAACTTCTACCTGTGTAGAAGTGATTTGATTTTTTTTTACCTTATGGACTTGAATTTTTAATCAAACGCTGAACATTTACTATGGGTGGGAATCACCAGGGACCACATGATTCAATTTGAATGAAAACAAATAATAATAAAAATGTGATCACAATTCTTGGGCCACAATTCTATAAGATCACGATTCTTTGTGATCATGTTGCGATTCATTAAAATGTTTATACATTTCTGATCATTGTTTTGGTACCAAAGTCAGGTGACCACACCAAGATGGTGCTTGAGCTCACTAGTCACCAAGACAGCTAACCGGATGATCCTCAACCGTCTTCGATTTAGACTCTTAGGCCCTCCGCTGAAAAACTCACTGAATGGCTTTCACCCTGAACGCGCAACAGTTGGGCAGATAGTGGCTCTGAGGAGGATACTGCGGTGATCACATTCATTGACTTCCAAAAGCTTGACACCATACACCAGGGGTAACTCATGAACATTCTCTGGTCCTGAGAAGATGGTGCAGATGATAGCGGCAAGCTGTGGTCAGACTTGAGCCAAGCTTCAGACCCATGATGGTTTGAGATTCTTGCGGTTGTCCTACTTTCTGTTTATTGTGGCAATGGACCATGCCCTGAGACTCGCAATCAGTCGCAGGGAGGAGACACTGGGGTTCATGCTGTTCCCGAGGCAGACTAAGCAAGGACATTCCATCACGATCACCGACCTCGACTATGCACATGACATTGCCCTAGTCTCGGACACAGCAGAGAAAGGGAGGGAACTGGCAGTAGGAAAGGAGTGCAGAAAGATAGGCCTCAAGCTCAACGCCAAGAAAACAACAGAAATGGCATTTAACACAAAGAACAGAACGATTGCTACTGCCAGCTCGAGGTAGTTGAGGATATAATATTATCTCGGTCCCTGGACTGCTTCGACGGAACCGGATCTGAGGGCACTTTCCTGGTATGCCCTGTTTGGGATGAGGCAAGCAAACTGACAATGTGGGAACCAACCTAAGGCTTAGGTGGGAGGTGAAAGAGGCGCACCTCCTACATAGACACACTGTGGTGTGACAGAGGAGCTAGCAACAATGCAGAGCTACGGTCATTGATGCTGGATAGGAGTTAACCTCAGAAAGATCCGACAGGGATCAAAACGTTACATTCGAGCATTCAACAAGAGTTGCAAGGCCTTCTTTTGAATTGAACTTCTGTACTTTGCAGTTTGGTTCAACACCAAGGAAAGAGGGATGTCATAACATTACGTGGCCCTCACATCTAGTTTTTTAAAAAAATCACGTGTTGACTGCCATAAAAAGTGTTCTTTCAAAAACGCTAGCCATAATATTAAAAAAGAATGAAATCAGTACATTTCAAAGAAATTGAAAATAATAATAAACAAGTAAGACGTGCGAACGCGGGAAGCGAACGCAGCTCGAAAATAACAATAAGAAGAATAGAAGAGAATGAGCAATTGTAGAGAAGTGGGTGGTACAGTTAAATTATATGTGTTGGCAGGCGGATTTCAGCCACACTGTAGTGCACTCTGAGATCTGTCAGCAGCCAATGAGAGCGTGAGTCACATGGGGGCGCGGCTGCACACAGGCAGTGCACACAATACTGCACACAGACACACACAACCCGAGCACGGTTTCATAGTAAGCTCCACTTGACTTCCGCTGCGTTCGCAATAAAATAAGTTATTCTTGGAGTCAAAAAATCGATAAAGATCATATCAAAAGAATCGCATTCTTATACTGAATCGAACCCCCCCTCCCAACCCGTGTCTTTACTTTGCATAACCCTAGAAAGTTTAAGGGCAGTACATGCTCTTTGCGTTTGACAAGATCAGATGAAAATGCAAAATGTTGATAGAAAAGCATTAAACACAAACCTGGAATTTTGTAGAGTTTGCTGAGAATTGATTCTGAAACAAGCAATGAAAGGAATGAGAGAGAACAGATAATTATTAAGAAATCATCATGTAATTCATAGCAACTCATCAAACGGGAAGCCAATGGGATTTTCGGCACTTCAAGATGATTTTATAAGCGCCTTGTCCCAGACTAACCATCAGTGACCATCTTGTCCAGCTCTGGGCTGAGGATGCCGTCCAGAGGTTCCTCTGGGAGGGCACGAGGTGTTCGTCGGCCAGAATGGGACTGGGGAACCACTGTGGAGCCGTCTGCAATGTGCCCAATGTCCAGCCCAGCTGTGGAAACAAACACACAGACGTACGAAAAAAACAAACAAAAATCACAACACATGCACATATGAGGCACCGGTCAACAACGTGTAAAAATAGGCCTAAAGTGAGAACATGTTTATTGTCTAATCAGCCCGTGGAATGCAATCATAACAGCACATTCTAAATCACAGCTCCTAAGGGGTCCCTGCATCATGTAATATGAGTGCTCTGGGAGCAATGAAGAGGCAGACAGGTCATATTAATTCTGAGCAAAGATACATAAACACTTGAACGCTTGTACAGGAAAACATTGTTCTGCCCCCTCAATTACGCTGCTCTTTCCTACCAACAACCGTTACACTCCTTATAATGAGGACTAAAACATGCAACCTTCAGCACATTTATAATAATTAATTCAGCTAATAAGAAGTAAAAACCCATTTGAAAAGATGGATAACTGCACTGCCAGCAGATTAAATGAAGATGATGAACAATGAAGCAAGCTTAGCAAAATTCTTCGAGATGCCTATCACTGGAGAACTATTTAGACTCTCTTGCCACAGAGGCTAGCTTCTTATTCTCTCCTGCAGTTCAAAAACACAAACACTGAGCAACGACGACAACGACAGCTGTTAGTTCCCAAGTCTTGTATTGGGGCAAAAACATATCAACCTAGACTACATTTAAGTTATACAAAGTACTAGTTACAAAGAACCAAGGACACCTATTGGCCTCAGTGGAATTGCAAAGTTTTTCTCTGCCAAATTGCAAAAATAAATAAATAAAATGTCTAGAAAAATCGAAAGAAGGTTTACTTAGGCCTCTCGTTCTCTAAATTGCTCACTTCTAAATTGCTTATTTCTTTGAGTTTGAATGGGAGTGCGTCCTTGATGGTCTGTCTCTGTAAACATCTCTCAGGCATCTCTGGTTGGCTAGACATGAATTTGTACTAAAATCACTGGTTTGATCACAAATTCCTAATACATTTCAATGCTGAAATGTATTAGGAAGGAGACACTGCCTGTGTGCAAAGATTAGTAGGAAGCGGCTCAGGACGTACACACACACACACACTCACACACACACGCGCACACACACACACGCACACACACACGCGCGCACACACAGTAAGAGAGGAAGAATGCAGTAAAGCAAGGGATGAGTAGGCCATGGCACCCTTACCAAAAGGAGGAGGTGAGCTGTCAACCTGGAAGGGGCAAAAATCAAGACCTACAAAAACCCAAAAACCAGATATAAATGAGTGAAAAAAAGAGTGGAGACAGAACAGGCAAAAATCACGCTTCAGACAATGCAAAAATAAAGATAAATCAAGTGTGAACGAGAAGGAAAACCCACAGTCAAAAGAATGTGACATTCAGAACTACAAATGTGGTGAAAAGAAAAATAATTAGCTGTCTGAGGAAGTTTTCGCCCCGTTTCCAATCCCCACCACCATTTTGAGAGGCTAGAGCTAGAGGTGTAGAAGCTATACATTATTGCCACTGTGACTGCCCGTGAGATTTAACCACTTAAACCCGATGCACTTTGTTTGTTGACCAGTGTCCCCCAGGGGTCTATACTAAAACACCCTACTTTTCTCCCTTTATAAAAACATTTTTTTTGCCAAAAATAGCCAATCAACAAGTTCACAACGCATCACATTGCAACGCGTTGTGAGCTTTAGATCTGCTATTTTCACAGAATATCCGCCCCCAGAATAGGGGCGCAAGAGTTCATGTGGATATGACGCACCAGAGTCACTGCTCGCCTTCCCCAGCATTCCCAAGATGTCTGCGTCAGTGTTCAGAACATCAGACAGATCAACTAATGGTTCCTCAGAAGTCTCTGTAGATGGAGAAGATAAAATGAAGCAATCAGAAATCATAATTAATGGTAAATGATAAATGGACATGAGGTTAGGAGTTGGCGCCACTCATTCAAAAGTGCAAAACAACTTAAGAGTGTGTGTTTGCATGTAGTAGGGCTGAGTGTAGCAATTCAGCATTCATAAAGTCTGTGAGGCGAACGCAGAGCTCCTCCAGAAATAATAGTCTCCGGAAGTCTATGCAAATTAAGACATTATTGGTTACTAAGTTGGTTTACAAGGAAAGCAGCAGAGTTGAACTGTCTTTTATGCCAAGTTCCCTTGAACAATGATCTATACTACACTGTCCCTATTGCTGCTAACCTGCAGTGTTGCCCACTTGGCTTGTAGACAACCACATGTCTCCATATACACATGGAGTTTTGCCGGGAGAGTGTAACGTGTGTGGAGGAACACGCTATCCCTCCCAGCTCCTCACTGAACAGTCTGCACAACCAACCCGTAGAACTCACTAGTGCAACAACAAAGCACACATTCCCCAGTTGGCGCCACACCGGTGAACATGGCCAATTGTGTTTGTTGGAGCGCACGGCCAAACCGGAGGCACCAAAACCCCAGTCTCCATGGTGGTGGTCAAGAACTTTAACTCTGTGCCACCTTGATGCCCATAAAATAGAGTGTGTTGACAAAGCTAACCTTTGAGTTGATTCCTATACTGGCAGTCTGGCTTGTTTAGGCCATTGACTACAGTAGGGGTTTCAAAAACTAAAGTACTAGACTTTTTTTTTTTTTTTTATAAAGTAGTGACAATATATCTACAGCAGCAGGCGTTGTAATACATCTATGGGTAAACGTTTTCAAACAAATCATGGTTGTCATATGTGATGCTGTGCAGTCAGTGAGGGGTGCTAAAACAGCAGACGTGCAGAAAGAGACAAAGGTTAATTTCTACTGTAGTTTAATAAGTACAAAGTTGATCTTGTACCTCAAACTGTTTTGAGCATGTGGATCATAGCCTTCGAACAACCGAAGGTTAACATAGATTAGTTTGAACAATCATTTTTCGTAGTTATGCCATGTTAAGTAAACAGAAAAGGAAAGAGTCCCGCTTTCCCTGCAAGAAAGCAGTTGCAGTGTTACAGCATTCAAACCATGAGACAGACAGTACTGTATCTCCAGCCTCTGACAAGCTTACTAGGGGTTTAGTCCAATCAGATCGCAGCTCATTTCTAAACAATAGAGCCATTAACAGGGAAATAGTCTATATCTATGTACGATGTACTGTATAGCCGAAGCTGTGAACAGACAATGACATGTATTGATGGTGGTATGGTCCTTTAACATGCCAGACACTGGACCATGTCTCTTACTTTAATGGTTTTCAGGAGTAATTAAGCAATGTTTGTGTACATACGTGCTACCACAGGTCTAGTAGGGAGAGGAGTGGCTGAGGCGCTGAGCAGGGGGTCCGACGAGGGGTCCAGGAAGCGGGTGGCGGGGTGCTTCCTGTCTGCTTGGCCCTGTCCTTCCTCCAATAAGCTGGAATCTGCCCCCTGCTGCCTGCTCTGCTTGCTCTTGTCCAACAGGTCCTTCCCGAAGAACGCCTCCTGTCCATGACAACACACAACACGGGTCACTTCCCTGGATTGACACTGTACCACAGGAGCTGTCAACCTGTCATCCCTGACACTCCCCCATGAGACTTTCCTTGGGAAAAGCACACCACTCCTGTCTGGTATAAGCCTAGGGTTTTATTCACACACACAAGACGAGGGCCCATGAGAATCGACCAAAGTGACAGGCAGAAGCATTGAGACCAACACACATGCTACGGTCACTGTTGTCCCCACTTGTCTCAGCAACCTCCTCCCCACCCCCAACTGCATGTATCCACCAGTCGCCTACCTTGCTCAACCCAGACACGTGACTGCAGCTCCCCACTGTGCCGAGACATTAAAAGCCTAACGCGTCGCCGTTTCAATAATTAATCAAATGCGCTTCTCTGCTTTGGACCCTTTCGTTTAGACTGAACAAACCCTTCCTCCTCCGCCCCCCCTACCGCAGTGGGATACAGACCAACACTGACAGCTGCCCGTGTCTTAATGCAACTCACATATCTCCATGTTTTAGCCAAAAGAAGGTGACATTGAGATGCTGACTTGGAGAAAGGGAGTCTCAAAGTCATCTCCAGTTTAGCTCTCGTACGTCAATTGGCAAGCCAGACAGGAGCCATTTGGAGAAGATGATCAGTGCAGAGTATTCTCAGTGGAAATCTCCAGAAGCTTAAGGCCATTCCCCTCTTATTTAAAAAAAAAAAGTATACAGAAGGGGCTCCCTGCACCAAAGGTCTATCTTTAAGTGGTTGCCAGGCAATGTATTCCGTATTCTGAACCTCCCCTTACCATGGGCGGGATTACGTGGCAGATTATGAAGATAGTGTATGACATGTCTAGACAATCAGTATATGGATGGGTAGCTTACATGATTATAAAAAGGAAATAATGACTGTTCTGACTTTTAAGTTAAAGGATAATTCTGGACTAGCCTTTTCCTTACTTTTATACAATGTTATTATGTCCTAGGACGAGTGGTACAGTAGAACATTTTCATAACTCCATCCCGAGTCCACCGTAGCTAAAAACCCGAGCTGACGGTCCGTGCGCTAGATCGCGTATTTTTATTGCTCAAAAAAAGAAGGTAAGGAGAAGGCTAGTCCAGAATTATCCTTAAAAGAAAAAGTTGTTTAAATCATAATTTTTTTAACATATTTTTCCTAAGATGTTGCCTTAAACTAGTCATTGTTAAAGATCTCCTAAAACGAAAATATATAATGTATATTTCACACCTTTATGCATGGGCATAGTGGTAATGGAATAAGTTGGCTGAAAATAAAGGTCACAAAAAAAGCAGCTGGACTTTAAGAACAGAGTTTGAAGTTAGCTACAGCTGTTCAGCTAGACTTGCATCAGATATTGCTGTTCAGGCGACAGACCTGCAAGTATGCGGGAAAAGCCTCCTCTAATTTGGTCTTCTTTTTCCGGTAGCGTTTCTTGATCTTCTCTGGGACCTCTGGTCCAGGAGGAACCTCATCGACGGGTGTATCAGGCAGTGCTTCTGTCCATGCTTTATACAAATAAAACATAAAAAAGTACAAATTATTTCTATATGAAAAAATCCTCTCTTTCTTCAAGCTCACAAAACTTAATCTAAAGTCAAGTCAACCGTTTTACAGAGAGCTCACAAAGCTTAATCTAAAGTCAAGTCAACCGTTTTACAGAGAGAACTGTAACTATATGAGTGATATGTAGAGGTGTTCACTGACCCTCGTCCTTTCCTGTAGGGTTCTCTGACACAGAGCCAGAAGAATCCTTCCTGCAGAGGGATCGCTTGGCCTTGCCGGGGCCCTGTCCTGGACGACTCCTCTGGCGCACCATGAAACCTCCAATACCTGAGTGAAGGTTATTTATTTATTTAAAATCTTCAAATAATACAACAAAAAAAAAGGTTCATTTTAGGCTCTGAAAAGACACAAAAATCACATACTCTGAGTTGCATCAGAGTTTTCCTCTCCCCCAGACACCCTATCCCTCAATCAGAAAGATTCATCCACCCACAACAATCCACGGCACCCAAAGCAATATAAATCAAACAACTTGTCCACTACCGACAGGCTCAGTCTCTGTCATGTCAATTTTATTTATCAATTAAATTGCTTACACTTTTTTGCATCACAGATTGTGCCGTTAGAAGGCATCTTGCACATGAAAATATGCCATAACTGCAGAAATGGTAAACACGCGTCTAGAAAGGGGTAGGCAGGTTTTAAAGCTTTTAGAGGGAATGAGGAGTGTTAGCTGGAGATAAAAGTGACATTAGAAGTTTCACTGTTGAGAAGCACTGGTGAACATGTCCCCAACCCCATTGCCAGTATACTCAATAATATCCTACACATCCACATACATCTTTTATGTCGCTCCATGCCCACTCAACTAAGAGTCAGAGAGCTACAGTAGCTCCCAGGATCTAACAACAAATGAACCAACAGCAAAGTTGCTAAAATACTCTAAACTGCATATCTTAGAAGGGAATGGGATTACATGATTTGTTTTAGCCAAGCTAGTTAGTTAAGTGTACATAATGAAAGTACATTTCCAGCCAGAAATTTGAGGACATTTATTTGGCCATGAAATCTGTATCATTTATCATGAGGATCAGGATATCCTTGCAGGCTTGAACTAGTTCAACTACTCTTCCCTCAAACGTATTCTTCTGGAGTTACATCAATAGGCTTGCATTATAATTCTTATACGTATATGCACTCCTACTCCAATTCTTATTATACGTATATGCACTCCTACTCCAATTCTTATTAAGTTCCTGTCCACCACCGCAGAGACTAGGGATAGAATCCTCTGCGGTGCTTCTGGCTTGGCCGAGCATCAATACAAACACAACTGGCCATGTTCACAGGAGGGAACCCGGGCAGGGAGGGCCATATATGTATGAGGCCTGCTCACTGGCAGGTGAGCCATTAGGGATCAATAGCAGTAACACGCCTTAGACGCCTAAGTGTATGGGGAATTCAGAAAATGGCATAATGACTACATTGGGAGAAAAAAGGGGAAACATTCCAAATTAATAGAAAAAGATAAGAAAAAATATACAGCAACTTAAAGGTCACAATGACTATGTGGTTGCCGTACTTGCAGCAATCACAATCAACCATATGATTTGGAACAATTGCTGTGCGGGGCATGCGAGAGAACAAGAATAAAGTTCTACCTGGCGGTCTGTGCAGACTACACTGGGGGAAGGCACAACATCGCATCTTTTTGCACTGCAGTGCTCAAGAAGTACTCCTCCTTACTGAGTATACTACCACCTTAAGAGATGTCATGGATTTTGTAGACATGCTTTAGAAAGCAGGAGAAAATAACATTGACAGCCCGCTCATATTGGTTCGTAGCATTATGTCCCAATGAAACCTTACACAGCACATATTATTTTCAGGCTTTGTGCTGTGAATTATTTTCAGATATATACGTCACATATGCAGCTTCAACAGTCCGTCTTTAACATGGCCATGTCTTAAAATACACCAATTGAATTACCATCTTAAACAATGATATGACTGAAGCGGTGTAGTGACCACTGCTTTCATGATGAAGACATGGTTAAGAAAATAGCCCCTTGGAATACACTAGATAGAGCACTCTGTACGTCAGAGGCCCTGAAATGGCTGTGCTGTGCTTGGCTGCAGCTAGAGCACTGGGCACGTACTGCACCATTTTACGCTTCACAGGAGCTGTCTCCTTCAATCAGGTGCCCTACCCGGCCGGTACGGCTTCCTCTTCCTCTTCTTGCTGCCGTCGGCCCCCTTGGAGTCGTCTTCTGCTGGCTCTCTCTCCAGGCTCGAATCAGACTTCCCCTCGCAATCCAGGAGCTCTGCCTCTGTGACAGGGAGACAGAACACGTACAATGAGACAGTCCCGCAGCACAGACCACCCTGGCCCCCCCCGACACAAACACAGCCTGGGTCAATTCTATCTCAACTCCGCTCAGCGGTGGAGCATTAAACCAGGACCCCCAGTTTGATAAACGGCACATTAGGCCATGCCATGTACTCCCATTTGATACGATTTTTATCTCTGGGACAACCAATTTACACTGTAAAATCCGCAGTGTTACTCTAACTCAGAAAGGACAAATGGTTCCGGAGTTACAGACCCGTTAGTGTCCATTTGGTTCCCAACTATCATTCATTTAGCCGGGGACCCCCTGGAACCCCCTTGAGGATTCGGCAGAACTCGAGTTGAGAACTAGTGCATTACACTGACTGAAATTAAGTTCAGAAATATCACTTCTTTCCCCCCAAATTCTTTTTTCATTACTGAAATACGAGTCAACGAATTTCTACTGATCTTGTGATTGGATATGAACAAAAGGCGTTTGGGAAACCATGGAACTCGGATCTACCTAAATACATAAAAAAATCAACTCTAACCGTCTAATACCATTAACACCAAGACAATACTGCACTCCCAAATAGTGCACCTATAAACCAATTGCAATTCAGACAAGTAACAAGTACCTGAATCTCTTTCAAACATTCTTAACCCATTAAGACCCGGAACTGATCTGTGTTACTTTAGATTTCTTTGGCTATTCAAAAATAGCAGATATACAAGCTCACAGCGCGGCACTATGAACTTGTAGATCAGCTATTTTTTTTTAAATCTTGAAAAAACATTTTTAAGAATCGCCTCAGGTCTTAATGGGTTAATGAGGATATTCCATGCCGACCCTTGCCGTGTCTTCTAAACCAAAACTCTCTGGTTTCTGTGTCTGTGCATGAAAAACATTTTCACTAAACCATTGGTGCTATCAGCAGTCATTTTTCATATTACTCCCTCAATGTCTCGCTTATCGGAGAGCGCCTCCTGGCGTGATCACAGAGGCATTTATTATACATTTCCAGACAATTCATTGGGTGGATCATAGTCGCACCAGAACCCGTCAGCAGGGTACCACCCCCCTTTGTGCAACATAAGGGACCTCCGTGGCCCGTCGCACTATTCAAATTTTCCTTCTCGAAGATTTACTAATAGTTCACCAACAGGACAGGAGCGCATCTTGGACCCCGAATGCTACCGAACAGCTTTCTGAGATTGCAATCAGCATTGCGTAAATCCAGCATGTTTAGCTCTTCTTCAGAGAAGTCTTTTTGAGCAGAGTTAGCCCACTGTTACCCGTGGTGGCTATCACTGTTCTTCTGTTTAGCTTCAATGCTAACACTTCCTCGAGCTGCATAAGCTTGGTTCTAGCGACATTCCGTGCTTTCGACAAGCCGACTTGGAGCCATCATATCTATCTATACTGCTCAAAGAAATGTAGGGAACACTTTAATCCCTTAATTATTTTTTGAGTTTTCATGAACTGTGTACATACTGCTAACAAAAACTGCTCATAAGAATTAAGGGATCAAAGTGTTCCCTTAATTATTTTCAGCAGTGTATATTAAAATTGGGTTATGGGAGGACAGGCGGGGCAGGCTGTCTCAAATCTCTAGTATGAGTAAACTGCGGAAATGTCTTGATTCTAGCGACATTCCGTGCTTTCAACAACTACGGAAGTTTCTCCCCCGCAGCTTCATAAGCTGAGCCGCGGATGCTGTAACACTGAGAAAGCTACAGCCTCCCCAGGCGCGGCTGGAGCACAGACAGGCACGCTTCACCAACTCGGACTGGGGTCCGATGTTGGTAGAGTCTATGGAGTCAGATGCCGAGTATATCCCCATTCCTCTGGACAAGGAGAGGAACACGGCGCAGAGCCGGTCAAAAGAGGTGGATAGCCTCCTCCCGCTCCCGGGTGTCAACCCCGACCAGGAAGCGGCTGACAAAATGGATAAAGACGAAGAGGAGCTGGAAAAAAAACTTGACTGCCTATTTAATATGTGATAAAGCAGTCAATGACTGGTATTTATATATTATTATATCACTGCATAGTGTTATATCATTGATCTATGTGTGTACTTTTGGCTGAGGGGGCGGAGCCAAAAGTACACTCTGCGTATGTCACTGATCACATGACCTCAATCAATTATCCAGTTCTAGGCAACATAGAAGGGGCGGGGGACTTTTGTATTATTTCCACACAACAGCTCTAAGGTGTATTAAAGACATAGTTCAATGTTGAAAATGAGTGGTATTCCCCTTAAGTAAACGTAACACTGAGGAGCAATGCTGTTGCGGACTTATGGACTCAACGTTACCTGCGCATATTTGTACAATCCATAAACTTGGAATTCCCCAATGTTCCCAGTGGTACATGTCTGGTCCACAGACTGGTGGTCGGGAACCTCTGCCTTATGTAGCACAAAGGGGGGTGGTACCCTGCTGACGTGGCCTGGTGCGACCTTGATCCAGCCAATGAATTGTCTGGAAGTGTATAATAAATGCTCCTGTGATCACGCCAGGGGGCGCTCTCCCATAAGTGAGACATCTCGCACGTAATACTCAAATAACCGGGGTTACGTTTGTAACATATAGTTAGATGTTTTGACTTTAATGTTCTCTGTTGCACGGTCCCATTTACCATGGGAAAGAGCATAAAGTCTTGGTCAAAAACTCTCCTAGCTCTTGAATCATTTGTCAGAAGGCGGTGGGGGCTACTCAGTGGGTAATGGGAAAGAATAGATCACTCACCAGAGAGGGGGATGAGGGGGGTGAATTTAAGTATATATTGTAAAGCAGAATTCATGATATGCTAATGTACATTGGATTCACAGTTATGTAGTGTATTTTATCTACTTGTGCACTGGCCGTGCACGTAAATGGCCTTGGGGTACAGTAGGTGTACATGTACAGTGTGTGTGTGAGTGGGGGTATCCGTGAGAATGTTTGATCAATCTGGACCTGCTTGTGTATATGTGTATGCACACGTTTATATATGTATCATATCATATAATAATAATGTATGTGTATTTATGTATCATAATTTGCTTGTGTGGGGCAAGTCTGAATGATGCATGTCGGGAACAATGCAAGTTGGGAGTGCATTCCCCACCCGGTTATGCAATACTCGTACCAGTTTACCAGTGTGAGGCATGCCCAAAAATGGAGCCCAGGCCAGTCTATGGTGTCAGCACTATGACGACATATTGATGACATCAGGGTATTCCATATACAG
Source organism: Gymnoscopelus microlampas (assembly GCF_963454915.1). Lineage (NCBI taxonomy): Eukaryota > Metazoa > Chordata > Actinopteri > Myctophiformes > Myctophidae > Gymnoscopelus > Gymnoscopelus microlampas. Next base: position 31,942,131 of record NC_139942.1, on the reverse strand, counting down.
AGATTTGCTGATTTATTGATATTTTTGGGAGTTCCGCTGATCAGACTGACTTGCCACTCTGCGCATTTACCATTTTTTACCATTGATATGGAGATCCCTGACAAAAAAGGGGTAAAAAGCAAAACAAAAATCCAAAGAAGAAAACAAGATGTTCCTACAGAGCCTCACCTAGATTTCTAAAGAAAACACACAACGCATAAAGCTAACAGACTAAATATTTGGCTTAGAATGGGTGGAAAACCTCAACAACTCGCTGTGGTTCTGTGCCTTCATTGCTTTGCCCCCTCAGCCAGACAAACTGAGACAATATTAACAAATATTACTCTGAAACAATATGAATTAATATTACTCTGAAGTCCTCGATTAGCCAATCATGCGATGAAAGCTGTAGTGATTATAAAGAGTTTTTTCCCCCAAGCACAGTTTGGAAGACAGGGTACCTCTGTTATCCTCCATGTCTTCGTCACGGGAGTGCTCTGACAGCGGGTCCACGGGGGCCTGGAGCACCGCCACGCTGTTCTGGTTGATGATTTTCAGCTTCAGCTTGGGCTTGGGCTTCCTGCGCCGCGATGCGGTGGCAGACAAGCTCTGGAGCTGGCACAGCCCGGACTCTGTCAGACACACGCCGTCCTGCGTGTAGGTCCTCGCCAAGTCTGAAACGCATAGTAACAAAAAGAAGAAGAAATAAAGGGTTGAGGCCAATTTACAAAGATTTTCCCAAAAAGTTTTCCCCAAATGTTTGCGTCGCGACGCATTGTGAGTTTGTAGATCTGCCATTTTCCAAATTTTCCAACTATAATGATATGCCCCAAATAGGGATGCCAGGGTGAAAGTGGTTAATAACAATTTGGCAAAGAAAAAATAGGAGAGGCTTATTATGAATTAGGAGCTAAAAGCCACTGGTTGGAAAATATACAGTTTGCCATTTCTGTTGTTATTTATGTCTCAGTGTTAAAGCTGCAGCCTTACCCATTTCTTTAGCCTTTGAGACGATGTGCGTCATAACTGGAGCCTCAATGGAGTCTCTGGCCTTGGCCGTTACTGCAGCAAAACAGGAGACACGAAAGGCATTAAATAACAGATACGGGTCGAGAAAAAACATAACAGTAGGGCCAACTGTAATTGTTCTACAGCAGACATTGTAAAAAGCATTGAAAAAAAGAAAGGAAAACTCAAGGGTTAATTATGATGGTAAGTTTGGTGAATGAATGCCGCAGTCCCTACCCCTAGTGGTCTTGAAAGCGCGACACATTGTGCAGTCAAAGCTGGTATCTGCAGCTTTCTCGACATCCTCCTCCGAATGGAGCCCCTGACAGGAGGCATGGAGCCATCTACAGAGAAGAGAGCAGGTTTAGATACTTGGCAATTAGACCTGAATTATGAAGATAGAGACACACACACATATATATACGGTGAGTGTGAGTGTGAGTGTGAGTGTGTGTGTGTGTGTGTGTGTGTGTACACACACACACACACACACACACACACACACACAGGTCTGTTGGGTTGACAAGAGACATGCTGAAATATTTGGCTCATTGGAAGCGGGTGCACACCTGTCGCATTGGCGACACTGAACAATGACAGTGCCCTCAGAGTAGTCCAGCATACAGATGGGGCAGGTTGCCAGGCTGGCACAGGGGGCACACTGAGTGTAATTATTCTGCCACTCACACCTCAGGCCAGGGGAGGTGGCACCGCACTGGGTACAGGCCACACACCTGCGGGAACACAGAGAGAACAGAGGTCACAGTCCACTGACAAGACCAGGGCCGATTTAAACGATACAGAACTTGTGACACCTCGACAGAACACTCTCCTCAGGAACGGAAAAAGTTAAAACGAGGATCTATTGGAGGGAATGGTACTGTTACATAGGAAGTGAAGTCTCAAACTGAGACGAAAATTGTCTTTGCCCACCATTTGCACTTCCAGCTTTCCTTGGGTACGTTCTGCAGCGGAGGGTCGAGGCAATAGGTGTGATAACTGATGTCACAGTCGTCACACAGCAGCAATCGCCCAGGGTCTGTGGCCTGGCCACACGCCTCACATACTGTGCACTCCAGGCACCGCCAACCTTTACTCAGCACCACCTTGGTGATCTGGGGACAACGTCAATGACAAGACAAGTTAAAATGTAACAAACATGGATGTGTCCCAATATTCTGTGAGCACATTACCATATTTCACTTTGATTGTGTAGATATATATATATTTTTTTTTAGTATGCAGACACCCAGAACGTGCTTACCTTTAGACCAACACAGAAGGGATGGTAGCACTGTCCACACTGAGCACAAGCCAGGAGTCGACCTTCCGCGCCCTGCCCAAAACTTCCACAGACCACACACATGTCCTGAAAGGAAGCAGAACAACATCAGGTGTCTCGTCCAATGGAGGCTGTTCGGCTGAGATGCTTGAGATTCTAAAGCCAACACTGCTGCTCAAACGCCAACTCGACAGAATCGTATTTATAGCAGTTCTACTTATTCCAGAAGAAGTTTCGTTTGCTGAGTTGTGCATCTGAGACAAGCTGGCTGTCGTTAGCTCCTGCCTGTCAGGAGAGAATAGTTGGCTGCTGCTTAACTTTCTGGCACAGCCACTCGTCAATCACATGCTACTGCTGCTGCTACACCGCTGGTGCTGCAAATTGCAATTACTTCACTGTGTGGCTGGCTTGCCATTTGAACACACTGTGACTAAAAAATAATTTCTCCTGTCACCAGCCTAAATTCTGGTGATTGCTCCTTAGTCCTAATTGCAATAAAGTATATCATGTATATTTAGTTTCCTGAAATAAATAACAGGCTAATAGAAAAACACTTGTCAACGTACTTGTTTATTCACGCATAGCAATTTCCGATAATTTGCGTCTAATAATCACAATTTTGTCAACTGCTCGTGTGGCCATCCATGTGTGCACAGCGCACTCAGCACATGTTATGCAGATAATGTACGGTGGTACATTATCTTTCAACTTAACATCTTCTGGTGTTTGACGCTGTAGGCATGTGCATAACTCTGATGGGATGCAACCTACTGTATGTCTGGTCTGTTTAAAAAAGTAATAGTTTCTCTTTGTTTCTTTGTTGTGCCAGGCTAAATATTCTCATTATGAACTGAAATGTATTCATAGTATATTTTAGCATGTCGGCAGGCACATTTACTGTGTGTATGTATATATATGTGTATATGTGTGTGTGTGTGTGTGTGTGTGCGCGTGTGCGTGTGCGCGCGCGCGCGCGCACACACACACACACACACACCACACACACCACACACACACCACCCAAAAAATAGGGCTCCTCCAAAAGCCACAGTGTTAGTTAGAACACTGCATAGATTACTGTATATTACAAATGCCTCATTACAGTAGCCTTGGAAGTGCAATGCTGCACATACATTCTGAAAACCACAATCCATAAGTCCCACGGTCACTTTAACTCTCTCAGTGCCACGCCCGAGATATCCCGAGTTTTTCCCGAGTACCCTCGCTGCCAGAACGAGAAATCCCGAGTTTTTACTTTTTACTGTGGTCGCGCTATTCTGTTTATTTTTCATGATCACTTTCACTTCCTGACTCCTTCAGAGTCACTGGGTTCCGGTTTCATGACGCAGATTCCGTTTCCGGTTCTCATTTTTTTCCCGCGGTCATTTTCGGCCAGAATAGGGAAAGTCACGGTTTTTCACATGGTATACAAAACGAACGGAGAGCTCCACTTCTATTCTCTTTGGTCTGGGTGACGATCAGTCATCGTAGTCGTGTATAACATCGTATTTTAACCCGATCAGAAATTGTCGAAAACGTCATATCCGAGCAAGTCAACGAGGTGATCAATGTCTCGATTTGCTGCTCTCTAGTGGTAGAACTGCCCTATGAGTTTAAAACTGCATATAGACAAGCTATTTGAAAATTAAATTACAAAATAACAAACAAAGAAAACGAAAATTGCTGGCACTGGGGGAGTACTTTATGAAAATACTCTGGCACTGAAAGAGTTAAGTACAATACACAATAATAGACTTTCAGTGGTCAGACAAGTCTCTATTGGTCATGGTATACAGGGTATATACATCTAATAGAGTTATAGTAGACAGAGCATTAATTCATTTTGATTTGTTCCATAAAAGAAACAACTAATGGAGCCTATTGCTGGATTGTTTATTGAATTCAAAGCCAAAGAAAGAAAAAGAATGGGAAGCCATGCGTCCCATATATCTTCTGTTAGGGGGGAAAATATGCATCATCTACAATACAGTAGGACACTGCTACATTATCTATTGAACAGACATAAGAAGGCCAATGTTAAATATCCAACATGACCCAGTCTTATAAAACATTAATGAAGTGTCCTGCTGAAGGTAGGCTGGAAGACTTTCTTCCCCCAATGGAATCAATGTGCTGGTGAGACTGGGTCTTTTAGCACACCATTTATCTTCTCAGGGTGTTTACACGAAAGGCAGAGGGTCTCTAAAAATAATTTACACATACCCCTATAGCTATATTGTATATTGTAAAGTAAAACATACCTGCTTCAATGTGAAACTGTCATTGCTGGAGAATATGACCACTGTGTTATGCATGGCATTCTCCTCCTCTTCCTTGATTGGGTATTGTGTTTCTATTGCGGTGAGCTGCATATTAGGAAAATAAAGAAATAATAAACAAACAAGCAATGTTGTGAGATAACATATGCCAAAGCGACTGTCCTACAAAATAAGGTACTGAAATACACTGTGGCCCTTTTAATATAAGCCGCCAACCGATTCTGATGTTGGATCACGGCGTGGATTAGCAATTATAATTTTTACATTTCCCAATCACACAATCGCTGAGTCATCCTTAATTATTGAGGAACTAAGCCCCAGAACAACTGAACCAGTCAACAAAAAATAAATTAAAAAATGAGAGAGAGAGAGAAAAAAAATCATTATCATAATGACTGTTTTCAAGGCGTCAATTCAAGCCTTTTGAGTGAAAACAAACAATGTTGTATGTCAGTTGAGTTAATTGCGCATCTGGTGGTAATGTGATCATATGATCTTGCCGGTAACACATACCCCAGGATTGATGGACGGACTCACTCCATTCTTGCCCCTGGCTCGGCCACGCCCCCCTCTACCTGACAGCCCCGCCCCTCTGGGCCTCCTCCTTCCTGGGAAGCCTGAGCCTCGACCCTGCAGAGGGAAGGAAGCAAAATCAAACATTACGGCACTGTACCTCAGCCTCGTGCACGCACGCACCAAGCTTTCATCATCGAATGCGAGAAGCACATGACCAGGTATAAGCTTACAATCTCTCGAGTACATATGCATTGCACACACTAAGTAATTGAAGTTCTAAAGTAGAATCTAAAGTAGGTTTCATAGAAGAAAACATACGTGAACTTTCTACCTGCCCATGGTGGAGCATTGAGGCTGGTGTCCACCTTATAAGACCACAAAAAGGAACAGCAGTTCTCAGCTCTTTCCAGAGAGGTTATGTCACTTCCCCTCTGGTAGTGTTTGTATGGAAGTGAGTTGTCACTTCAAGCAAAGCCTGCATGATGAGTAAGTGATTTGCTCAACACACTCCAATCACACATTAAATAATATATAGATGTAGGGAAAACTCGTCATTGCTATAGCTTTGAAGAGCAAAGTAAATGGGGTAAAAAGCAAACTGGGATATTTCAAACTTCTTACTTCAGGCTGAAGTAATCCTCATTATCTAAATAGTACGGAGTACAGGTGCCCAACAGGACCAAAAATTAATCTACTCAACGCGCTAGGGGTGCTGAAGAGTGGTGTATGTTCAAACTGCTCTCCACACTGCAACAAGAGGAACTATTATTGTTTAGGAACATTGAAGCATGACTCTTTTTGTGGTTGCACATCACTGGCTGGACACAAGTATTTGTGAACTTGTGTGATGACATTTAAATAATTACCCTGTTCGGTAGAAATGATCAATTCTGTGGTCTTGTCTGAGACAAAAGAACAGAATTTAACTACCAACAAGGATAAAAGAACGCTGCACACCCCAGCCACGGAGCTCCCCAGCTCTCCATTTGTGAACACAGTGGATTTGAAAAACACCCAGAGCATTTGTCCCCATGAGATTTGAGTACAAGTCTTATGGGGACAAATGCTGTCACAAGTGTTTTGTGTTTGGTCAGGGATGAAACGGGGGAAGATGATGATGATGCAGATCTGGAAGTATTTATTTATCAATCTGTGGGTTAAGTTGATGCGTACAACGCCGTCCTCTTGTCAGTCAAACATGGAGCAACGTTCTGCTCTTAACTTATGTTCATTCATGGTTTAATAAAATACATCATGTCTTGATTGCGATGGCTTTTTCCATGCTATACATTGCATCTTAAGATATGGGCATCGAGCCTGATAAAATAAAGCCATACAGTCCAGCTTCTCAATACAACAACAACACACATGTGAGCTCCACCTCTGGGCGTAACCAAGTGTTATTCCTGTATGCCTTGTGAAAAGAACCGATTTACAAGCAATTCACAATGCGTAGTGATGCTGCTACATTGTTAGCTTGTAGATCTGTTATTTTTGGCATGAGACAACGTCATACAACAGAATATAAATTAGTAGTTATAGAATTTTTCGATATTCTGGTATCAAAGTAGTTCAGTCGGTGTCATGAAGGTATCAAATTTTGGCACTCAGCCCTAGTGCAGAGAACGGCAAAACATTTTTTGAGTCTGCACCGCTGGGAACATTTTCCCTCTTCAACAAACAGATATTAGGGGAAAGACATAACGGTTATTAAACTACTAAGAAATGCATTGAATGTTTTGTGTTTTATTTTATTTACTACAATAACAATACAAGTACTTGACCCCCTGACATTTGACAATGACCTCCCCCCAAAAAATTTAGGGGCCAATCTCTAAATGAATCCTATATCAAACATTGTCTACTATTTAATTGACAGTACTTGATTTGAAACTTGTGAATATACACTCACAAGATGTATTGAATAAAAATGTATTCATTTCTGAACTTCCTGACATTTTGATCCCTCTTTGTAAGAACTAGTAATTTTAGTGGTAGCCCACCAATTCTGTCAGAATGCCCTTCTGACTTTACAGCAAGCACTGGGGCTCTCGGAAGGCTGTTAAAAGCCCTCTGAGCGGCTGTTGTTTCTTGTGAGCCGGGCTCTACTGTGCTGTCAGCACATTTCCGGTGAGAGGCCTCTGTCTAATCGCGACTGTCAAATGGCAGTCTACTTCCAAGAAACCCCGGGCCGTGCCCCCAAATCCCTTCCCATTTACGCAGCATTTGGCTCTGGTCCCAACATCTCCTCCCCTCCTCCCCTCTGTGAACCTCATAACTGACATACTGTACAGTATGATGCCGTTTAACCTGGATTGGCCTCCTGCCACAACGAGCCAATTAACCCTCACTCAGCTCTGCTGAGTGTGACGACAATGTCACCATGGCAACAGATTGCGGCATACATTTATTTCACTAAGTGCCCGCATTTTGCTGCTTCTCTCACGCACTCAACCCTCCACCCACTCAGGAAAAATATGAAAACAATACAAGAATAACAAATCAAGTCGAAGAGTAAACAGACACTTTGGTTAAATTAAAGCGCAGGACAAACAAACAAACAAACCAACAGCGCCGGGCTACAAACGAGCACATAGACCACAACACGTTCATTTGTTAGTGTTGATTATTAGTCAATGACTTGTGGGCACTGTGGGATGCGGTATTACCGTACTACGCCCACAGCTTGATTTCCTCTTTTCTTTTTACACTAATGAAACAATATAGCTAAAGTTAGCTAAACTTGGCTTTCTGAACCACATTTCCCTGGCTGTTACCACATTACAGTGACACCACAGGTCTCTGAGTAGTACTGCTTGTGTTTTAATGTAGATAAGTAATCGTGAGAGTGCAGACTACCATTCATCACAATGACATTCAGCGACAGCCTGCCAGTGCATATTGCTAGGCCTAGGGTAAACAGAGGGCTAACGGAGGGCAGCTGCTGCCTGGGCGTCTCTGATGAGCCATGGTATTTACCACTCTGATGCTCCAGCCGGGGCTGCCGGAGGGCTGCCTGGTCTTTAGGACGTCCCACCCCTCTGGCTGGTCTGGGGACCAGGATGAGGGGGAGCTCACACTGCTATGGGGGCTCCATGCGCCCTAAGGTAAGGAGGGGCGAGTGAGAGAGAGAGAGAGGAAGGAAGGGTGACAAAATGCAGCAACTTAAAAACAAAGCCAGCGAAGGAACAAAAACATATAAGAGACAGATGTTAGAGAGATGCAGTGAGTTTTCTAATGTAGCTGCTTGGGAACTGTTCAACAGACCCTAACTAAAATAAGGTGACAGCGTAGGAATCCGATACGCTATAATACGAGCAGGACAGGTTTGAGAATTTCCATGCATATGAGTTGAGGCTTGTTCATCATACATGTAACTACTAGATAGATGGATAGATACTTTGGCGCAGGCAAGAATGGAGAGCAGAATCGTGTTAGTCGCACAGCAATCTCACACTGCAGAGCTTGCCAAGGCATCACAGCACCATGCAGCAGGAGAGAGGCCCTGCAACCTCTCGTCATGGCAACTGCGTGTCTCTCTGGCATGTTGACAAAACAAGGAGGGGGATTGCGTCAGCACGACAGCACGTGACTCTACTATACAAAGTGTGCCGGACCAAAATGGGAGCTACATTCAAATCTCTGAAGCTAGATTTCCTCAGGCCTAGTCTAACAAATTAGTCTGAACCTAGTAGTGTTTGTTTAAGCAATAGGATATATCTAGGGAAGAAATAACAGTTTGCACGCTAAATTAGTCTATGCTCAGCAGCATCATTCATAATATATTATAGCCATGGGTGTGATTCAATTCCCTCTTATTTGTGTGCAATAGTCCTCATACAGTATAGTATGACTATGATAGTCCCTACTGTAAAGCCAGGAATGAGACACTGAAACGAGGAGATGAATAATAACTTTGTTGTGGTCAAAAAAAGAGTCATGTACAGCTCATGGGGGTATTACGGAGAATACCAGGAGGGCCACTGGGCCAGTCATGGACACACGGTGAATTGGTGAATGTTCCTAATGTATAGGCTTGAAAGATGTTGTTTGTGACATGGCAATGGCATCAACATTGACTGATGATATGGCGAATGCCACTGAGGTGAGGAATGGTAAGGAATCTGTCTTTACTTCAAAGAAATAGAACCGCTACAGGCAAATGATTCATACTTCCGTGGAGCTCTTTATGAATCTAGTGCCAGTAACTAGTCACGTGGAACGCAAACGGAGGGGGAGGGGAATGGGAGAGCCAGCCTCCATCTCCACACTGCCTTTTCCCATTATATCCATACAGCCTGCTGCTGCAAGCTGCGACATGACTGAATTATGGAAGCAGTAGATCCTGAAGCCTGCAAGCTGCTTAAAGCAACCCACTGGCACCAGGGAAACACAATCCACCTTCGTTGAGCAGAGACCACAGGTCACTAACCCATTTTTCACATCAAAGTATGTCACATACTGTATGATCACCAAATATTAGCCTGCACTCCACGGATTTAACACTTAACCCTTTAAGACCTGGGACGCATCTGTGTCACTTTTAGATTTGAGCTAAAAAAGCATTATTTTACACTTTGGCTATTCAAAAATAGCAGATATACAAGCTCATAGCGCGGCACCGAGTGCCACGCTACGAGCTTGTAGACCTGCTATTTTTTTTTATCGAGAAAATGTGTGCAAATTAATATATTTATATTCTTTTAAAGCGAACATTTTTAACGCAAATGTTTGCTTCTGGGGGGCCCCTGGAACAACATATTTTGAGATGGGGGTTGGCGGCCAAATAAATATAATTTTGGGGGTCCTTGACATGAAAAGGTTTGAGCACCACTGATATAGAAACAGATATCTAAAACTGTTTTTCAGAAAACAGTTTTAGAAGAAATTTGTAGAATCGGAACCTCAGGCCTCAACGGGTTAAGGAAACAACCGGCCGCATGTCCTGAAGAAAAAAAAAAGAGAAGGAAAAAATAAATGACAGTTCTTCAGTGATGGAACGCTCACAGTCCCTACCTGTTTCACTCTTGGCCTTCCGGGGGAGAACTTCCTCTTGGAGATGGCCGGCTTTCCCATGCCAATCTTCGGGGTGAGTGGTATGAGTGTGGTAGCGGGCACCATATTGGTGTGATCTCCCACCAGGGGGAGAGTGTGGGACTGGGGAGGCTCTCTGGGAGACATGCCTCTTGCCAGAGGGGAGGAGTGGGTCGGGGAGGCAGCCATCTCAGCCAGTCTGTCTAAGGACGCCGTATGAGGTTTATCCTCAGTAGACGGGCTAAAAAATGAGAGGCTGGGCTTGCTCTCAGGGGTAGTGTCCATCTCCTCTGAGGTGGTGGATGCTGCCGAGTGGGCAGCCTCCTCCTGCTTCCAGTGGATGGAACCCTCTCCTCTCTCCTTGCAAAGTTCTTTTGGGGCGGTTTCAGGGGAACCGGCACCCATTTGATCCCCACCCGAAGGCTCTGATGGTAAGACTTCAATGGGTTCCTCCTTGATGGTTACTGATGCAGTACTTGGTTCTTTGGTGGGTGAGATGATGGCCTTAACATCCTTTGTGCTGGGTTCAACCATGTCCTTCTCAGGGCAGGTCTCCGACTTTGCTGGCTTGGTTGATAGTGTAATATCCGGTGACTGTTCTGCCTCCAAAGACAGCTGGACTGGGAGGGACTCTGTCTCTTGCCGGGCAATCCTTGGAGACTCGGGACTCTCTGTCGATGTAATCTGGGTCACAGGGGTCTCTGCTGGTTGTATTTCTGCAAGTGGAAGAGCAGAGATGTTAATGTGTTTATGAACCGACAGCATCTAACTGGAGACCAAAAGTGGGCTCCAATGATTACATGACCTTTGCATTTACTTGTGAAGTAAATGCAACATGAGTGAAAGGATCTTCTGAGTACTAAATGAAACTGAAGAAATTGTAGTTTCTTCTCAGTGGCTTTGCCCATAATCATAACATTACTCTCAATAGGTTTCACTACTGTTGAAACAGGGTGGAACATAATCATTTAGCTATATTGTTGACAATTCCAGAGGTCTAACTAGAGTTAGAAAATATTTGGAGTCGGACAGTATTGGGATAAAACAAAAGGTAGATTGAATGAATGTTTAAGTGCATAACTGCTTGTGATGATGCAAGTGAAAATAACAGTCATTCAAATGTACTGTAACATTCATGGAAAAGAAAAGGAGGTGCCATGATGTTGATTAGACTTAATTAGAAGGCCATGGGAACAAACCTTGTTTGACCTCTGTAGGGTTTTTGTTGCCAGGTGAGTCAATAACTTGCTGCTTAACAATGTCATTTTCCACCGAGACTTCTGAGGAGAAAAAAAGTAATGCATAAATATGGATATTTATAAATGTGTATATTGCAGAGAGTAAATATTGAGAGAATGTATGCCCAACAGTCAAATTAATTGACAGTGAGGAATGTTTTAAAATGTGCCAGCATTATCTCAAAATCCAACCCTGAGAAAGCAGAGCAGAGAAATCATATCTTGAGGGGGGGGGGGGGGGGGTTCAAGTGAAATGCTGCATGTGGTCAATAATCCATTATTAGCTCTTTAATTCAAATCAGTTCTTAAAGTCAGACGGGTCACAGCAATCCCTATGAAAAAGGGATTTAAATTTTCAGTATTAGCACTAGTATTTAACATACCCGACTAGGAATGTTATTAAATAAACTAAAATGTTATTGCACCACATTGATGAGCCTTTTCATTTGCTTAAAAAAATACAACATCCTGGTGGTCATCAACTATTGGATGCAGTCACACTGTATAACAGGTAGACCAACCAATCATATATAGGTTACATTTCGGTATGAATCCAATTCCTTTTTTCTGCCTTCTCGCACTCCATTTTGTGCCTTATCAAAGCCATCTCTGCGTGGCATCAGTCCGGTATGAATAGAACTAGTCATTCCTAGCTATCAGGCATCCTCACAACGACCCAATATTCTGCCAGACAGCCTCTGACAGTACAGATAGTCTAGTCTTAACGAGGCACCCACCATTTCAATCCACACGTTCCCATGTCACCCTATTCCCGACACACGCATGCACCTGCTAAGCATCTCTGCCAGGGAAGGGAGTAACCATGACAACCAACATCCCAGTTTCTGTGCGCTCTGTGGGCTCATGACTGTGCAGCTTGCAGGTGCACATCCGGTGGCGATGCCAGAAGAGTCAACTAGGAGGCAGGCTTAAAACCATTTGACCAAAGCCCAACACATGTTCTCATTCACATAAAAAACCTACTTCCTATATCTTGAGCGCTGAATGGGGTGATGGTAAAGATAAACTCACAAGGCTCCGATTAACCGCATTCAACCTGGCATCCCTATTTTGGGCATGTCATTATAGCCACCAAAAAAAAACATCTACAAGCTCGAGCTTGTCGATCTGCTATTTTCACAGCATGACACCTTTGTACAACCGAGTATAAAATAGGGCTTAAGTGGTTAATGTAGGTAAGGTCCTACGTCGGGTGTGATTTGCGCTCCCAGGTTAGTCGAACGTCTCTCAGGGTGAATCATGATAAGCCTGCTGTTAAGCCGCGAACAGAGGAGGATCCTGGCAGGTGACGACAGCTCTGTTTAATGACAGTAATTATGTTACAGGCAGGCAGTAAGTGGTGGCAGTTTCACGATCTCATGAAGGCAAAGCCACTACATGCACCGGACAGAAAGAAAGTTCAATATATATACTGTATATCAATTAGAGCTCATGGTTATCAGGCAGTTCATTCTAAATATACATTACCTCCTCCAAGTTTGAAGGCAAGGCAAGGCAAAAAAAATACTTGAGACTCGAGAGGATTCAATTCAAAATCCTTATCGCTACTTGAGGGGGCAGAGACGAAGAAGCATCATGATTCATGCATTGGCACGATGGCAAGCTCGGCTCAATCCAATTCTGGAGAGCAGGGCATAAACCTCTGATGGCTTCCCTCAAATCAATACACAGATCAGAGTCGGTAGGCCACTGCTAAACTGTTATTTACAACCACAGCGGGGGAGGCACGACCTTATCAGTTAAATCTATGATGCAGCACCTCGTGGCCTTGGCTGGCACGAAAAACAACTTCTTCCAACACACCCACTGATCATTACGGGACTCACACTCCGCAGTGTGGAGCCAGAGGAGTGAGAGAGTGAATGCTGCTACTGTGAGCGTGTGTGTGTACGAGCAGGTCTCTGTGAGCAGCCATGAATGAGCCTGCTTAGCTCCGAGGCAGGTTGCAGGCAGGGGGATCTGTCATCATCACCATCATGCTAGTCCAATCCATTTCTCTCCTGCCTGTGGAGTCGGCCGTCTAGACAAGAGTGTGGGCAGGGTGGCTCGATCCAATATGCCCAGCCCCACCGCTCATTTCCCTGCTTCCAGGGGTCTACTGCTGGCAGCCGACTCCCACAGATCAAAGTGGAGATGGAGTCCTTTGCTTCATAAGTTTCTGGCGGCAGTGTCACGCAATTCACAATGTTGATGCTGCTTGTATGTCAGCGAGGGAAGACGGGAAAGAGGTTCTGTTGCCATTGGAAACACTGAGGAGTCCTAGTGAAAGTGGGGCTAAACCAGGGCACAGTGATGCTACAGCGTGGCCTAGAGCTGTAATGCATCGTCTAAAGGCAAATTTATACTCAACCGATCATTAAATACAACATCCTTTCAACTGAAAATGTGTTGTTTGTCGTACGAAACGCCTTAGTTGACATTACATGCCGTTTCAAAAAAATATATTGTATTTTTTAAGGTCCTTACAAAAGCGTAACGTTACAGTTTTTATTAAGTAAAAATATTGGTACTCCTTAAATTATGGTGAGTGGTGCAAAAGTTTAGCTGAAGCTCCTACATTTTTAAATAGGAACACCAGTGCTACCAAGTAAAAAAGATAATTTCGAGCCCTGGTGTAAAATTTAGATTATGTGTCAGTGCTCCTACTGATAGAGGGGTTTCTGATTTGGTGGAGCGGCACGTCTGCACTCTGCACGCGGACTCTCGGAGCCCTGACAGCTCGAACCACAGACGTTACATTTGTTTTGGCCCGATGCTTCCGACGAGACCATTTCATTTTGAACAGACTTCTGGGAATCAAAATTGTAACAGATTGTTGTATTGACTATGTAGCTACCACTGGTGTCGCCAAAAAGACTACAAAAAGGAAAGCTACATAGTTTTACCTGACTTCATGACCTAATCTGAAACCTAAAGCCTGAACGCAGCAGATTCACAAGACAGTAGATCGGTTATTTTCAATGGATGACAACATACATTAGGACTACCCTTGAAAATTGACGATTCGAGTAGTCAGTCAGAGGCCACTGAGTCGTACAAAGATTACTTGATTCGAGTCTTTTTCCCCCTTGATTTCTTCTGTCAATTTAGTTTCATCTACTTGACAGTAGTAGTGTTTGAAGTACTGTAGGTAGACTTCAAAATATAACCTGGGTTGACTAAACATATTACAAATTCTAAGTTGACTAAAAATACACAGTTAATAATAATCCAGTTATCTGAAGCCACCTTGATGCTGGTCAGCAGTAAACAAAACAACAGACATGGAGTAAAAGCAACATTTTGGCAAAACTTCATACATTATTAACGGTTTACATGAAAACCATGAGCTTGTGACCTACACAAAGGACACACTTTGGAAGTGTGTTCTCTTTCGAGCTCCATAGGCGAGTCATTTTATCTCATGCTGGCTACAGTTGCGTTGTGCTAAAGAAATGTACTACACACAATCTGCACTCAGTCTGATGCATTGTCGTCATTAAAATTAAAATAAACCTTCTGTAGTTGTAATGGATTTATTGATTGTAAATGCACAAAATGGCACAAAATGTCCCTATGGCTCTGTTGCACTTGGCTATGTAACATGGTCTAAATCAGCACTGAAATGCTTGCAAATAAACCATTTTCCAATTAAAATCCAGAATCTGATTCAACCAATTAGATTCGGAGTCGGGTACAGCCTTAACTCATACACTGCCACTGACGTAATAAACGTAATTATTCCCGTTTACCAAACCTGCCACAGACGTAAAAAACGTAATTATTAATTTAAAAAAATATATATATTTTTATTTTTTTATTTTTTTATTTTTTTTGACCCAAAGACCAAGGAGATATGATTTTTCTAAGGAAAAGACTCCCATCCACTTCCTTGTTAACTTAAAGCTTAAAAATTCTGTACCTCAGCTCCAGAGTACATTTTTTTTTTCAATGAAAAATCTCTGGCAGTGGGCAAACGCGGCCAGCAATAAGTCTGGCAGTGAATGAGTTAATATATATGTTGTTTTTTCCTGCCTATTTTTTCTACTGATAGCTGGCAGCCTGGCACGCATGCGCAGTTGAACTTTTCCCTGCGTATTTTGCGGTGCAATAATCTGATCCCAGGTCAGCCTATAAATCATCCAGTACTTCATGCTTTTCTCGACTGATCAGCGCGGAGTCTTCTCGGCTCCACTCGGGTATCACAAATAACGATAAACAGAGCGAGGACCCGAAATGTGAACCAACCGGGACCGCCCGAGTGACCTTGATAAAATACGGGCCCGAACCGGTACAGGTACAGGTAGGTACTGTCGGGTATTTTCAGTTCAGGTGGACCTCTAAGTAGGAGCTCTCCAAGTGAAATTAAACGTTTTGTTCGGAACGGCTTCCCCGCACTCCACCATGAGAACCACTGTGGTAGGGGAACTTGCATCAAGGGTAGCTAATATAACATGAATACAGCAATTTCCCTTCCCCCAAAATTAAGAGGTTTGACTAGTTTTTTTTATGTTAACAGAATCCACATAAGGATATATTTGCATTTACATCATGTCCAGGTAGCTACACTGTATACAACATTGGGTTCTATAAAAGTTCAACATTGCAGTAAGAGTAAAGATGATGGGAGCCTCACTTGTACAACACTAAAGTACACAAGCACAAATATGCACACATGTATGTACACACAACACAGTTTGCACTGTTGGCTTGACAACCATGAATGATCAAACCAGTGTCTATTTTTAAGCCCATTTTAAACTAATTCAAGTTTTTGGGCTAATTTAAATTTTTAGGCAAGTGAACATACCCTTGGGCAAGTGGAACATAACCTGTCTTGAGACCTTAGTGTCAACCCCTGAATCCAAAGCTCTTCTTCCAAGAAACAGCAGGGGGAAGCAAAAGTGCTTTTAATTTCACAATGGAAGAACAAAACTGCGGTTACAGGACAATATCTGCTTATCGGTGGGATCATGGAAAGCTATTACAGAGCGTGGTTTTGCAGCAAATTAAGAGTGCAAGTGTGGTCGTCCCTGGTCTTCATACAAACTCCAGTGCTTTCATCTGCCAAAACAGGGGATTTTTAAACTGCAGATACTAATCAACCAGAAGCTACAGTACGTAGCCAAAAACCCGCACCTGCATCTGCAGGAATTCCTCTACTTGACCCAAAAGCCTATTGTGTATGATTTAAGATCATCGTGGAACTTTTGTAATACTGAGCCAGTATTACTGCCAGTCGACAAACAATCCACTCTCGCTCTGATGACTGCACCTGCCAAGTCCAGTGGGGACACTTGGGTATGCAGGGGAAATAAAGAGATTTGTGAGAAAAACACAGAGCCATTTCCGGGGCAAAAGAGTCTTCCTGAATACCGTGTAGTGCACAGTTGGAACAAAAGGACTCACCAGGCTTCTGGGCCGACGTGGCTAGGATCTCCTCCTGAACGGCGGCTTGGACTTGGACCGGCTCCCTGTCCGAGTGCAATGGAACGGTGAGTAATTCCGGTTCGGGGTCATTGTGCATTTCAGCAAGCGGTTCAGTGCCAGGTTCTGAGTCCGTGTGCGTTCGAGCCAGCGGTAGGCCGGCCTCCGAGTCTGTGTGCATTGAGGCCGACTGAGGGCTGAGCTCCGGCCCGGTGTCCATATCCTCCTCCGCCTGCGAGGCCTGCTCCGGAGCAGGAGACCTGCAGTTGGAGCAAACATAGTCCTCCCTGGGGTGGATGTCTGCTTGGCCTGAGTTCTGACGCTCGCACTCCAGGTGCAGCCATCTGAAAGCAAGCGAAAGAGAAAGGGATTTATCGGATGACACGACAAGAGATTTCTGTGCAGTGTTTTGCCTTTGTGTCTCCCTGCATGGTCCCCCCCATGAACATCAATAGATCCAACACATTTTGCAAGGGACAACCAACTTCCCCAGAGGAAAGAATTAGGCAGCTTCCTTTTTTTCCCAGCAAGGCTCTGTAAATGGTGGGTAGACTAGACATCAGGATTTCTCATTCAGAGGTCATAAGCCTGATAAAGGGGATTATGACATTCTACCTTTTGCAGCTGTGGCAGGAGAGCAGGTCTTTGTGGTGCTCAGGATCAAGGATGCAGGCACACAGAGGGCAGCAAAGAGTGGGGTCCTGATGTTGGACACAGTTCTCACACAGCAGGCTGGTGTGGTGCCACTGGCCGCCGGTTCTTGTCCCACATTGGATGCATACTCTGCAGTTCTGTGAAAACGGAAGGATGGAGGTCCCATTAGCAAGATGATTGACAAAGCCTCAGCATACAACACAGTATCGCATTAAACAGAGGAGTGGTGAAAGAGACACAGACCACGTTTCACCACCGTGGATGTGATGATGTGGCATGAATAGTTTTTCTGCAACAAAGTTTCAGCCTTTTTCTTTTTTCTTTTCTTTTTCTTACTGCAACAGAACCTACAAAAAAAAACACCAACCACCAGCGCTCACATTTTCGAACATATGATAATCTGTTGTGGAAGAATATAAACAGGCTTTCTCTTGCTTGCTCTCCCTTTCCACTATGAGGGGGCGGTGGCCTATTCCAGCAGCCAGCACAAGCGCAGAGGCGCTGACAGCAGTAGCTTTCTAACAGTTAGCTGCCTAGACAGACACCAAAGACAAATGAGGAAAAATACATCACAGATCCACAGTGCTAGCGTTTATAAAAGCATTATGTGTCATGAATAAATTCATGCTACCTAGACAATTATAAAATGAGCCCATGAGAAACTTGAGAAGCAATCAAATCGATCAGTATGATCAAATTATTTTTTCCTAATTCTCCTACCTTGCTCAGGTGCTATATGTCCAACCTTATGAGTTAGGGTAACATATTTCCTTAATTTACTAGTGTGACTGTCTAATAAAGAAAGTTTGAGTGGTAGATCAAGGACAGCTCCGCAACTAAGTGCTTGTCAGACTCCACCCACAGACACAGTAAACAAACACCGAAAAGTCTACGAGGGATGAGGCTCAGACAATCCAGCTGGCTGGAGGAACACGCCAGAGAGCTGAAACTGGAGCAATGATTCATTTTTCATTCATTTCCAAGACATGGAGATGCACATGGCTGCACTCAGAACAAAACTGCCTTGGGGGTGCGGGTGGAGGGAGGGGTGAATGGAAAGCAAGCACCAGAGTGTGCTGGGGGTTGGGGCGGGGGGGGCTGTAAGACTGCGTTCCGTGCTGCCGTGCTGAGTCAGACAGAGATGTTAAGTGTGGAGATGTTCCACCAGCTGGTGCCTCCTCTACTGCTGTGGTTGTCTATGCGCACCTTGGCCTGACCGCCGCAGCTGATTGGGCAATGTGCTAGCCAGCTGCCTGGGTGACAGGCAGGCCACCTGCACTGTACCAGAAGCCTGGGGTGGCCTGCAATGGTGGGAGGGCATGTACTTCCGTTGCACACGCGTGTGAGTGTGCATGCACTCACACATATCCGTTAGTCCCATGTGTATGCAGCCGTACGCGCACGCATGTGCATGCACAGAAGGAACCACACAGAGTTATCTTGCGGAGCTGAGGTTTAACTGCAGCATTCAAAAGATCAGCCAGCATGAGTCATTTCTTAACCACAGGAAGCACAGACGCAAACCACCAAAAAAGGTCATTATTCTCTTGTGTGGTGGACACTTTTCTAATCTATGTAGTAGGACAACGGCTAATGTTCAGAAAAAAATTATGTAGCATGAGTAGTGAATTGGGTAGGACATAGTGCTGCACAATTAAAAGAAAGTAATCAAAGATCATGATTTATTATTATTAAATTATGTAATTGTCTCCTCACATTAGACAAGGGTTAATAACCAAACACTGCAAAACCCATTTCAACACTCACAAGGCACATTAAAATAACACAGGTTCATTATATGCCATTTGACCGAAGATATCACACCAATCAGGACTGCACAATTATGGCCAAAATGATTATCGCGATTATTTTTGATCAATATTGAGATTATTCATAGATTTTTTGTGACAATATTTTTGTATTGCAGTGGGCTTTTCATATGGATTGGGAAGTGACTCACTTGGATCTGCAAGGCTCCACTGCGCAACTCAAGTGAAGAGACACAATGTGTAGAAGAAAGTTAAGCATATTTCAACTAGCCTGGAATCCAGACTGATTCACTACGTTAGTCTTCTTCTCACTTCGCTACTCAGTCTGGCCAGGGTCCAATTTGACTCGTATTTCTATTATGTAGGCAAGTCAGGAAGGGACTTGAGTTTTACATTGGACAACACTGGTCCCATCCCCCTCCCCCACAGACCAATCAGAAGCCGCAGTTATTTTTCTACCGTTTGTGCACGGAGACAGAAGGCTTTCCAGACTGTGAAATGAAGTGAGAGAAAAAAACGCAGAACCTAGCACTCAGTCTGGATCCCAGGCTACATTTCAACTATGGCAGCGGGTGGGTGTGTGCGTGAGACCAGCACGAACACTACAATTTCACAGGATCGTCCCCACTTGTCGCTCTGCCTGTCAGACCGCCCATGCCTCACCACCTGAATGCTCATCTCTCATTCAAAATTAATTACTAGGTGCGTAAGTCACTTTCTGTGTGAAAAGCCCATAACACAGCTTTCACATCCATGTTGTGCTACATTCCTGCTTTTTTTAACCAAAATTTAACACAAAATTACAGGACACTACTTTCACTTTTACATTGTGCCGCATTCCTGCTAATTACACATTACCAATACCTACCAACAACGGTTATACTTGTTGTTGGAAAAATACCCCGTTATCTGCCCATCCACGAGTATAACCGTTTTCAAATGTATTAATTTTATTTATTTATTTATTTATTTATTTATTTTTTCAATTTATCCACACAGAACCAAAGATATCGTGATCCAAAGATTTCTAGCTCCATTCACTCCTTGGTTGACTTATTACTTTAAAATCCTGTATCTCGGCTCCTGTGTACTTTTTTTTTGACCATGTTATTTTGGGTGAAACATGCTATTTTCAATTGGCTGCAATTATGGAACGGATTACCGCAATCGGATTATTTTTTTCCACGATTCTACGAGACTCCTGTGTGTGTGTAATGAGGGGATCACCGTGAGGACGGTGATCATGGAAAATATTTTGTGACTACTTAAAAAATGTTTTTTTAACATTGAATGTAATGCTGGCAGTGGGGGAAGTAAAAAAAAAAAAACCCCTCTGGCAGGGAATGTGTTAACACATCTTTGCAGACCTAAAACAGGTTTTTATTCACCTCAGGTTATCTACTAGAAGCAAAATATGAAGTCTTTCACTCCGTTCATTATACCTGCATGATGGATGTGCATAAAACTCTTGAACCTAACAGGCTGACGTTTTGTAACATTGGTTGGTAAAGGCACAGCTCCATACAATTTAACTCACGTGCTTCTTTGAGCACCGGTGTTACACACTGGGGGTGGCCGATTTACAAGCTCACAATGCATCACAAGCTTGTAGATCTGATGTTTTCGGTGTGCAATACCATCATACGACAAAGTATAAATAAGCAACAGTCGGGGGGAGGGGGGCTCATAGCCTTGTAGAGAGAAGGAGAGACAGTGCACTTAAGGCTGAAGACAGCACTTCCAATCCAGTCCTTCCGCATTCATGTTGCTGATTATATTGTTAACATCGCTGTTAAAGTGTGTGTGAATTTGCCATATTATTAAGTGCTAAATTAGCAGGAATCATTTAATCTTTCCATGGTCAGAGCACACATTTTATATTGTATTGGTCGATCATGTTCATTTAATTGTGGGAAGCCAAAATTGTGATCGAGATTAAAATCGGATTAATTGTGCAGCCCTAGTACAGATAAGCACAATGAATAACACAGGCATTAAGAACGTTTTTTTTTTTAATCCTTTTTTTATCCTAGATGTGAGGGCCCTCACATCTAGGCCCGATCCGAGGTTCGTCCAGACAGCACTGGCCTAGTCACTCTGCACACAAGTCATGCGAAGTCCGGCCCCTCTGGCCTCTCTTCTCGGCTCCTCTCCTCCCTCCCCGCTTTGCTTTGTGGCCCTAACCTCTAGTCCCAACCTCCCAACTTCGGTCATGTGATAAAGAGGTCAGACTTCCTGTATCTGGTTGCTATGGCAACCTGCCAGATCAGGCTGAGGGTCTGATAGGCAAATCAGAGAATCAATCAAGCCGAGAGTCTGATCACTGATCGAGGTGGGGTAAGATGCCTAAATCATAGCCATAGCTCTGATCAACAGTCTGTGGTGGGTCTTGGAGGCATGTGGAGTGATCCTGTGCTTGCGAATCCCGGACGAACTGTCTGAGCTTTTGTCAATTATAGTAGTAAGATTATAGTAGTAAGATAGTCACCAGGCTTGAAATTTTAGCCACAATAATAAAGCAGCCCTAGTAGGACAACACCATACAATAGGTATTGCCGCCAAGGAAAATCTTATATGGTGCATCAAGAATTTTGTGCTGCAGTTATCCATCCAAATTAACACTGATACCAAAACATCACATGCTCTAAGTCTAGGTGGTACATACTATAGGCTTGAAGCGTAGCTGCAACCCAATATCTATTACCTTATCTTGTTCTTTGTTGCAAACCTATCAGATTGCCATGCGACCCACTTTTGGGCCCTGACCCACCACACGAGAAACACCGCCTGCCGTTACTATGTAGAAGCCAACTTTGTGGCATTTGACATTTTGTCCCACCTTGCATCTCCAGCCGTTGGTGGGGAGAGAGTCCATGGCAGGTTGTAGGCAAAAGGTGTGGTAGCCTTTGTCGCACATGTCACACACCAACATCTTGGTGTCCTCTCCTGGGTTCCTGGATACCGGGGAAAGCAAAACGGAGAAGAATTACATTTGGTAAAATGCATACACTGAAGCGAGGAAGGAGTTTCATATTCTGCATTCAAAGGGCACCACAGTCAGAGACAGCATAGCAGTTTTGTCTTGCAATGAAAAAGGTGTCGCTTTAGTGACTAAACCAATGGTTATCAAAGTGGGGTCTGGGGACCCCCAGGGGTCCTTGGGGGGGTTCCAGGTGGTCTACAGCTAAATGTGTTAATACAGCATCACAATCACTGAGAGTACTTTATCCATTGGCTATTGAAAAATAGCAGATCTACGAGCTGCAAGCTTGTACATCTGCTGTTTTTGAGAAACTATACTATATCTCAAAAGTGTTATAGTATAGTATAGTTCTGCTTATTTTAACACAAATCTTCTCTTCTGTGGGTCCCTGTCAGGGGATCAATTTGGGGGTCCTTGACATGAAAACGTTTGAGATCCACTGGACTAAGCCGCACAGGGAGCCTTCAATTGGTTACCCTCGGTCAAACACAAAACTTTGAATCAACATCTTTCCTCCAAACCTCTGCTCTGCCTGTCAACTACTTGGAGACGATTCAAGTTCAACTAAACTAAAAGGATTGTGACAGCTGGAAGTGGATGAGACTGACAAGGGCAATGGCAATAAATGGTGTCAAGGCTGGCAAGTAGTCAAAAACTGATCACCGTTCAAGGATTCGTTGTTTTTGTGAACGTGATTTTATTTTAAGGATAGTTTTGAGGATCCGTCAAACGATGTCAGGGCTGTCAAACGATTAAACATTTTAATCAGATTAATAATGTATCATGATTAATCCCCATGACGTGCAACTATGCCCAAAATATGCTAATTTTCTCTGAATATTTTTGTGGGAACGGAAAGATAAATGACTCTTATCACTCTAGCTGCACTAGTTGTCGCTCTGTTATCTGATTACTGATAGATCCAAACAAGATGGAAAGAGAACCTGTGCTTGGCCCTATCTGGATGAGGAAAAAACACAATTTGGTTATAGCCAGAAAAGGCTGCGCAATATACGTGGGCAGCAGCTCAAATCACATAGCACCAAGGGGTGAGAGAGAGAGAGAGTCATATATCTTTCCGTTCCCACAAAAACATACAGATATATTTTGGGCATAGTTAATGAATGATGATAAATCATGATTAATTTATGATTTATCTGATATTCATCAGATTTTTATAAAATAATGTAATCGCTTGACAGCCCTAGTTTAAATGTCCTTGCTCAGGGACACTTCGGCACATAGACTGGGCCAACCGGTTGGGTGAACCAGGCACCTTCTGATTCCCGGACAGCATCTCAGCCAATTCAGCTATGGTCGCCCCGTAAAGACCTTTACACACCCCAAACCCTTTGGCAGTTTTTCCTCAAAAACAGTCTGGTTGTTACATAATAGGAATATCTGGAGTGGCAAAATAATTTTGATGACGTTAGGATTAGGAACTCCTTCCGATGTGTCTGTGTGAAGCTTAGGTGAAACTTCAATTAAAGAAGATCTTTTTTCTCACTTTACTTTCTGGGAATTTCAACCACGTCACTTCCTTTTTCCTATGTTGTCAAAGCCTTTCAATCACAATTGTAAGCATGAGCTCTACAAGTGAATCCGATTCTTTCAATTTGCAGTCAGCCAATCAGGCGATGGACTCCTTTTTTTTTTTTTACAAATACCACTGCCTCTCAACCCGTCATTCTCTTTTCAGAACGAGTGTTGAGCAACCCGCCTCCTACCCCAGCTCCACCTTCCAATGTCTCCATTGTCACGGAGTTCAGCAGGAAGGAGATTTCATCTGCACCACCAACAGCGTCTTGACTCCAAGGGGGGGTTCTCTCTCCTACGATAGGCATATCATCGTCTTATCTACGTGTTAATTTAACGGAATCTAATTGCCAAAACTTGTAACTTCAATACATTTTCTTAATTGAAATGTTCCTGGCCACCACCGAGACTGGGGATCAATTCCTCCATGGTGCCTCCAGCACAAACAACTGGCTGTGTTCGCGGATGGGAAGCCAGCAGGAAGAGCGTGATTTCTGACACTGCACTAGTGACTCCTGCAGGTTGGTCGGGGTGCCTGTTCAGAAGAGAGAACTTAGGGGGATAGTATGTGCCACTTCCTCCCGGTGAAACTCCTCACTGTCAGGTGAAAAAAAGCTGCCGGTGACTGCATGTATATTTGAGGAGACGTGGTTGTCTACACCCTCCCCAAGACCAACAAGTAGGGGTTGGCAGTGACAGGGACTACAAACATGCGGGGGCGTTGGCAATGTTTTCAGCCACATCCGAATGACGAGCAGCTCAGAATATGCAGTATATGCTTTTCTTATTATCGACACAAAACAACAAAATAATGTTATGCAGGGGGAAAATGTGAGAATTGAATAATGAGCACTTGCTAGGCCTGTTTGGCCTTGTAGTGGGGGGCAGGCTATAGTGGATGTCTCCAGGCTGGTATAGCTGTAGCAGCCGTGTTGTTTATAGAGGGTCAGAGGGTTAGAGAGCTGAGCTTCAGGGCATAACATCCGGTTAGCTCTCCACAAACCACAGAGGAGGTAAACAAACTGACAGGCCTGCACCATGCCTGGCGGCCGCAGAGAAGAAGTAGGAAGAAGAGTGAAGGTAATAGACAACCTATGAGCGGACAACAACTTTCAGTGTTGGGGATTAGGATTAGGGCAGATTGAGTGGGCCGGTGAGGCCAGGTGACTCACTTGCACGTCAGGCAGATTTTGCACTCAGGGCACTGCCACCCTGCCCTTCTTAGAGGGGTCACGGCCATATCCAGGCACATCCCATGGTAATGCTGACCACAACTGGTGCAGAATAGCTGGTCCATGATGTCACCCGGGCTATCACACAGCGCGCAGTTAACATCATCTGCAACTGAACAGAGAGAGAAAAGTTCAAAATAAGACATGGCAACCAGAGATCTTCACGGGTCCACCCGAATTGAAAGTACCAGACAGTGGATCCGAGAAGATCCGTACTCCGGATCCGTCTTTAAAAGAAATGCCGGGTCCAAATATCTGAATTTTACAGGTCTGTCATTTTTTACCATGAAAAACTCAATTGGAAACATTTGGTCATCATGCTGTTAACACATTGATTGCCAAGATCGAATGAATGCGTTCTTTCAAATCCATCGCTTGATTGCCTAGATCGAATATATGCGTTCTTTCATTTTTGGGGGAAAATTTCACAAGGGGCGACCTAACACAGCTTTGGAATGATCGATCGTCTCTCAGAGAAGAAAAATGTGGATGTGACATCATTCCAAAAAACGCCACTTCCACCCGCCTTTTTTCGTGTGTTTTTGGGGCGGTGTAGCCGCCCCCTATAAGTGAGTTTTGGACACCGACCAAAAAATGTGTGTACCCCCTAACCCTTCCATTGTTAATGCAAATAGATACTTTTTTCATATCAGCCAATCACATTACAGCTAGTGTCATCACCACTAACTGTAATGTGATTGGCTGACTTTGCAAATTCAGGACTGTGATTGGCTAGCGAAACACATGACACATGTGCAGCCCTATGAATAGCAGTATGGACTTTAAAAAAAAAGTCATTTATCCTTTTTTTAAAGTGAGTCATGTTGTGATGACCACACACCGCCCACTTCACACTGGGTGTGATTTTTTTTACACAATGTCGGTTCCACGGAGTTTCAAATATCATCGGATTTAGGTAATTATACGCCGGCACGGGGATAGAAAACTATGTTTAATATCTTGGCAATCAATGTGTTAAGATAATATAACACAGCCTCACTGCTTTCAATGTATAATGATTACGACATTATCCATGTATTTGTGTAGTATTCAAAAGTAATGAAGTGTACTCCATTCTAGTGGACTTACATCTGTGAATGGCCAATTCAATGTGTTCCGGACAGAGGAGGGAGACACTCCTGACATCCTGAAAAGTCCCCGCTGCCCCCGCACAGGGGTAATGGTAGAGTTGAGTACATCCGTCAGCACAGCACTTAATGGATGCTCCAAGGCGCTTACAGTATGCACAGTGCTATAGAGACAAAGTGAAAGAGATTTGAAATTAAATGAAGCATTCTGTTTTGAATCTTTTAATGTTTCATCAGTTCAAAAGCCAGAGCACTGTTCACGTATGCTTGACTCAGGCTCACACTCTCAGTTCTTGATCAAAACTTCTATTTGAATTATTATTATTACACTACATTGGAGCCTACTGAAGGTAATGCTCTCTAGACCCTCATGAGGGCATCTTTGCCTTCAAACTTGCTCAGTTCTACGAGCGCACTCTAATAGCCACTCTGGAGATTAAGTAGAAGACTTGCTGATGGTTTTGCAGACCAGGGGGTGCAAACACAATCAGGGAGTTGTGAGCTGTGCCGCTGTTAACACTAGGAGCTAAGCTTCCATGAGAGCACAGCCCCCGTTGAGTGGCGTGACCTTTTCCATTTCACAGCTGAGAGATCCACGCTGCCAGGGCCGACCTTTACCAGCTAGCCTGATCCATCAGCTTTTCTCTGCATCGCTGAAGCAGACCCTCCCTGCTGCCCCAAAACATTACAGACCATGTTAACTCCTATTAGCCTGTGGATGTGCTCCCTTGACTCACCTTTGTGCTCCCTGAGTCAATGGCTCTGTCCACATTAAGCAACGATTGTCCCTCGCCCTCACACACACCCTCAGACCACAACGCGCAACTCTGATGCGCCCAGCATTGCCCTGCAATTACAAGACAAACAGAAGTGGTCATGGCCAAGAACTGGAATCAAACATCAGACACATTTGTCACTATGTATCAACACAGACACATCCTTATACGAAGCTTTCACAGCCAACACACATTCACAAAAATTCCATGGAAGGAGCCAAGCTTCCTCAAAGATGAAAGATTTGACAAAGCTGCGGCTCTTACCTGACTCAAAGAGAGCCTGGACGTCAAGGTCTTGAGGGAGGCCGACATGAGAAAGCTCATCCCAGAACCGACAGGTTGGGTCTGGCTCTTCCCCATGGCTCTCAGACCCACTGGAACAAAGACAGAAGAATCAAGAAAAAGAGGTCATCAATGGAAACCAGGTGCAGAAGGGCCAAGAAAACATGACAGGATGAAAGTAAATGAGAGAACCATGAATTGATGCGCTCATGTCATTTTACAATGATGAGGGATGATAACAGAGTGAGCGGGGCGGGTGGGGAGAATGGTAGAGCGTAAAGAAAGATGATTGGAGGAGGAGGAAGGCCATCTTATTTGGCATACACACAAGAGGCTGGCTGTTCTGTCTCATAAACTCTGCTGAAAAGGAAGTGTTTCTCTGAGGCTCTGGCTTGCACTGCTGAGCTGCAGAGCAATGCGGAAAATGTGGAGGGGAAAAATTAGCATTTAAAAAGGACCCTGCTTCCAGTAAACAAACCAATGGCCAAAACTAAGAGACCAGTTCCTGGGACCACGACGGTGTCGTGGTGACATATGGCCTCGTCATGGCTGTCAATTGCAGCCTTTTTAAACAGCTATATTAGTTTTAACAGCAATATTATGTAATCATCACGCCCACCCCCTTACTTCTCCACTTCTGTCTCTTCCTGAGCCCTCCTGTAATCATCCCTCTACTTCTGGACCAAATCGATACCCCCCAGCCCCCCACATAAATACTTTCTATTTCTCTGTATGGCACAGTCAAGGGCCGGTCTCAATGACCAATCACAAAGTTCCAACACAACAATGGCTGGTTGGCTTGGCACGCTGCCAGACCTGTACTGCTGTCACTGCACATTACGTCACTGGAACCCCAGGGAGATGCTCTATTGGCTCCAAAGAACTGAAACAAATTAGGCTGCTGTCCAAAAGGAGTCTAGGGAGGGTCCTTTTGTTGGCACGGTGCACACACACACGCACAAGCAAGCCTCACGTGTACCCTCTGCCCTATGTGGCTTTCCTGGGCCTGGGGACCACAGCGGGCATAAGGCTACTAAGGCAAAGTGCTAATTTAGCCTCCAAGTGTAGATTGCTAATGTGGCCTGTTAAGTCCGAGCAGCCATTTAGCCAGGGCAGAGTGGAAATGCCGGCCTGTGAATTTGTGTGTGGGCGTTAATTCAACCGGCAACGAAAATTGTGATAAATTTAGCCCTCGAGAGATAAGAATTAATCTATGAAGCCCTCAGAAAAAAAATCACACATTAGCACAATGTAGAATGAACTGGGAGTTGAAATGAGGGTGCAAATTGGCTAAGAAAAGAACGTGGTAAATGGTTACTGGAACTGGAATATCATCTATTATGGATGTTTTATGGATGAAGTGATGAATGAAAGAGTTTTAAGTGAAGGCACATCCTTGTGTTAAAGCACAGGTTAAAAAAGATTTTACTTGGTAAGGTTGACAATTATTGAAAATGTGTCTTTTACACATGATTTGTCAATGGGCTGCATTTCAAAACTTTTTGGGAAAAAAAAGCATGATTGTAGGACATTTTTGGCATTTTGTTTGCCTTTCTGTGATCTGAGAATGAATAATACATCCAACACTGATTTCAGGCCCCTCGATTCTTTGATGCTTCAGAAAAACAAAGTATCAATTCAAACCCAAAACTCCATAATCCAGTAAACTAATATTCTGTAACATCAAATAAAAGCACTGTATACTGAACAAAATCAACATGAAAATAAAATATGCTCGCATGAAATACCAAATTTTAAGTGATACAAGCATTCATCTAACACTCTGCAGCGTGCCGAACACTGTAGAGTATTTTCAAAATGAAAAACAGTTTAACACTTCCCCTTCCATTTACATTGCAGCATCACATTGTTTCCCCCCCATGTACACTTGACACCTGAATTTTCCCATGGGGATCAATAAAGGTTTATCTTACCGTATCTTATATTATGCCCTGCCTATGAGGACGCAGAACAATGCAAGAAGCATTAAGCCAATGACATCAAAGCAGTGCCGCTGAGCAAGCTCATTTCATCCAGCTTATTAACTGACCACACAGGCTATCGCAGATGATTTTACTGATCCAGGCCATCACTGACGGCTACACTCCACCCGCTGTGCAGGTAGCACCAGCCAGCCCCACTTACTTTAGCTTGCCCCTCTGTCCTGAGGTGGCCTCTTCGGCCACATTTGGCTGAGTGGTTTCGTCACCGCCGCTGCTGTTCTCGGTGGCCTTGCTGTTGCTCGTTGAATCTCCTTTGCTCTTGTGGCTGAGGAGAGGGCCAAGCTCGGGCCTGATGTCGAACGCTTGCAGATCCCCCTGACCCAGCAGGCTGCGGCCACCACAGTAACAGAAGGCACACAGACGCTCGCTGAAACAGAGCGAGGGAGGGATCTTTAATTATACATACTATACCTACTGTGACTTGTTACAGTGCCATACATGTCACAGTGAATTATGTCTAGGGCTGCACGATAGGAAAAAAAGAAAAACAAAGTGATATTCTCTAGCTAATTTGCGATTACAATTTAAACTGTGATTTACGGTATATACAGTATATTAACATAGCACAAAAAGTTCGGAAACTTGCGTTTGGTCGATTATTTCTCTATTGTAAGAATGCTTCTTGGCAATAACCTTCATACCATTGAAAGGCCTGTGCATCGTCACCACCAGGCCGAAGGCGTGGCAGAGACTACGTTTTTTCCCCTGTCCGTCAGTGTGTCAGTGTGTCTCTGTGTGTGTGTGTGTGTGTGTGTGTGTGTGTGTGTGTGTGTGTGTGTGTGTGTGTGTGTGTCCGTCCATCCGTGAGCAGCTAATCTCCGGCACCGTTCGATCGTGTGAAAACTGATCGTGTGAAACTGTGCACGCATACTCGCCCAAGTAAAAACCTCGGCCCCAAATTTCTCACATCGGCCCATTAAATCGCTGTTATATATTTTTTGATATTACTCCAGCAGATTATGTCCAAACATCTCGCTAATCAGTACACATTACCTCTACAGTCATGTGATCAAGACGGATCTGTCCGACTTTTCATATTCCATCCTGATTGGCTAATATTGACTTCCAAAGTTTTCAAGAGTGGCCTGTTTTGAACAAAATGCCTCTAATCATGAACGCAGCGTCCCATTGCTGTGAAACTTTGCACAAACATTCCCACTAGGCCAAGGAAGGAATGTCACCCTACATCTTTCCAAATCGGCCATATGGTGGCACTATAACAGGCAGATTTCTGTGAGGAGCTAATCTCCGGCACCGCTGGACCAATCAGCGTGAAACTTTGCATGCACACTCCCTGGAGGCCAAGGAAGAACCTGCCCCAAGTGTTTCACACCGGCCTGTTAGCTGTTATAGCCCCACCAGAGACGGCAGATTATTATTATTATTTTTTTAACACATACAGATATTGTCACGCTAATGGGTACACATCATCTCTATAGTCATGTGATCAAGACGGATCTGTCCGATTTTTCATATTCCATCCTGATGGAATCACAAAAGTGTCCCATTTTCATGCCGCAAATCATGAACGCAGCGTCCGATTGCCGTGAAACATTGCTGGCCCACAATAAGCTACCTGCCCTGGCGGAGACTTGTGCTCCGAGGAGCACGTTTTTCTAGTTTGCCATTTAAATTGTGCCCCATTTGTAGGGAATATGCATTTGTGTGATGAGCAGTGCAGCCGAGTGTGTGGGTTGCACCCATGAAAAATGTGACATATCTTCTCGGCCAATACCAAACTGTTTATTCTGCTGTTGCTATCGACTCTTGTTTTGAGCTTCCTACCCCAGGTGCCCCCAGGGTACCTGATGGCTTCGTGTCCCCCATAGAATAAGTGTCTCCCTATAGGATCCCACTCTAACAGAGGTCGGTTAAAGTGGCATCCTATGGGGAGACCTCTCTGGGGAAAACTTTGATAAAAACAGGGGGACTCTGTGGACCAGCAGGTATAAGGGAAAATTAAGACCTGTCCCTCGAATAAGATTAGCGGAACAGCCCCTTACTGACCTAGAGGTCTGATAGAGTGGAATCCTATGGGGAGACATGGAGCCCCTCAGTTACCCCATGTACCTGGGTGTACATGAAGTAGGAAGCTCAAAACAATAGCGACAGCAGAATAAGCTGGCAGAGATTTGTCACATTTGTCATGGGTGCAACCCACATACTCAGCTGTGCTGCTCATCCCACAAATGCATGTTCCTTACAAATGAACCACCATTTAAAAAGGGCAATAAACAGGTTTTCCAACAGTATAAAAGTTATTTCCAAGAAACATTGTTGTAACAGAGAAATAATGGACCAACCACAAATTTCTTAACTTTTTGTGCTGTGTGTGTGCGTGCGTGCGTGTGTATACATACATATATATACATACATAGACATATATACACAGACATACACATTATACATCTACACAAAACACCCTTTTCAGGTTTTCCTTGCCACAAGGCAAACAAGAACAAATACATTGAAGTCCTCAGCGCAGCAGTGTTGTGATTGTATGCCTATGGTGGCTTGCTGGCCAGCGCCGAGGGTAAAATGTTTATGGCTGAAGCACTCAACTGATTAAAACAGAGCTGTCACACGAGCAGTAGCTTCTTGAATCACTGACTGATATTTTACTGACTGAATATGGGAGTTATATCCATTTTAGTTTCTATACATTCCTCATTCAGTTCTTTGTAGCATTGCAGGAGGTGTTGCAACAAGTTTGTTGTGTTGCATCAGTTTTATCGAAAAAACTGTGCAGAACTTTTTCATGCATAATTATTTTCTTAGGGACCAAATCATCCTCATTCACTGTAAACCCCCCCCCCCCCACACACAACAGTTTTCAATTCACTCTGCCCATTTGAAAGTGCCTCAAATTAACGACTTGACTTCTGATTGGTTAACCAATAAGGGGTGCGTCTGACATTGGTGCATGCAATGAGTGGGATTCTCTAGCACTGTTGTGTATAGCTCACTGGCAGAGAAGTGTCAGTCTAATAAATAGGTTAATGGAGTATTAAAAATGTATACAACTAGTCTTTGCAATGTACATATTGTGCTCAGTATTATTACTCATATTGTAAAATGAATACACATAGTTTATGTTAATAAATACATGTTCTATATATTGTAATTAAGGCCAACGTGCCATTGCATTGGGACCATACATACGGGCATAATGCTTTCATTTGTGTCTTAGATATACAAAACTGTTACCACATACGCATACAAAATGCCATTTCGCTGCTCTGCAGCCATCAACAACCACCTGCCAAAATACTAACGGTAAACAAGGCAAAGCGGCCTGGGCACATACTTCAATGAATCAATGAATCAATCCATCAATCTGCACCCATTCAAACGAGCCCAATGGCGCTTGCTATGGAGTGGACCAGTGAATGAGAGCAAAGACGGCATGAGACGCTGGAAAGTTGAGAGAAATAAAGCAGGCAGTAAATATTTATCAGGTTTCTAAGGGAGGAGATGGCCCTGTTAATAAGATCCCTGGAGATGCTGCCGGCCTGCCCTCCATCACCACCGTCGATAGCGCAAGTCAGGACGGGAGATTGATTACAACCTTTAACAGAGTGGCACCTGGGAAGTGTGCGCTACTGCTACCAGCTGATGACTCCATTTTGTTGACACAAACAGGCTGCATCATGCATGTGCATGAAAGAAGCAAGTTAGGCTTCTAACACCCCAAGACATGGAAACACAAATAAGCATACTAATGTGCTTATTCGTATGTCCATGTAAAACGCAGCTTCATCAACTTGACTTCATCTATTCACACTGCTCCACAAGATCTGGTTCAGGCTAAGTTCAGTATGTCTCTAACCTGCTTTTGACTTCTCTACTCGCTTGGACAGATGGTCCTGCCGATTCCACGGCTGGAGGGCTCTGGACCAGAGGGGAAGAGGGCTTGTCCTCTTCTGGTTCCTCACGGTTTCCCAACTCTACCATCTCCACTGGTTGGGTTGGTGTCTCTGATAGGCGGGGGGAAAAAACAAGATCAAGTCAATGAAAATAGTTAATCACAATAAATAATCACCCCCCCTTTTACCTCCATTGTTCACGGGATTGTTAAGAATTGTGGAAATATTAATTGCTGATAAGAATTTACATGAATTATATTTCAAGTTTCTGTTGATACCATAAAGATACTGTAATTGTACAGTATTTGTAAATAAATAATAATATCGTATCGATATTGTGAGCCCAATATCGTGTACCGTATCTTATCGTGAAATGAGTGTATCGGCACACCCCTACTTTATACTGTCGTACGTTGCTGATAGTGTGTTTGTTTCTTCTTTTTTTCACTCCTAGCTATTGTGTTGCTACTCTTGCAATACTTCTTTTACTCTGTATCTGTATTCTAACTGCTGTGCTGCCTCTGATGAGTGAATTTCCCTGTCGCTGGCTCTACTGAAGGTGCTAGCGACTCGCGAGATGCAAATGTTGCTAGCGCTGGCTGATCTGTTGTGCTCTCTGAGACGGCAAGACATCAAACTGTACACTCTTTCTTTCAGATCAACGCTGCACCCACTCATTCTAGTTCTCAAAGTGGGGTCCTTAGACAAGGACTCCTTGGGGGTTCCATTTGTACACTCTCAAAGTTATAGGGTCCTTGAAATAAAAAAATGTTGTCTAGGTCCGTCATATTGGACCCCGTGAAGACCTATAGTGTACACATGTGCAGTGTGTACGTGCTTTTCACTGTGTTGTATGAGAGGTGAATATCGTCAAGTTTCTTTCAGGACAAAAAGTTTCAGCATTGCCTCTATCTCATCATGTACTATTAATATTTGCAATTAACATTTTTAGACGCCGAACATTGATGATGATCAATATAAGATAGGAAAAGAATCCTTTATATATATTGTAATATGACTTTTAAGACATACTGCCCAGTGTTAGTTCCGGTTTGCTCCAGGTCAAAAACACAGCCTTTGTTAGCGAGATGGATGGTAAAAATATGGGGACCATATGCGCAAGCACTGATTACAGTAAACCCACAGGGGACCCAGAGGCACATAACAGCAATAACAATGGAGGCAGAAAAAAACATCACGATGCACGTAATAAGGAGCCAGTCTTACATTGTGCAACGCATTGTGCAAAATACTCAACAGAATAAAATTGGGGGAAGTGCGGAATATTTGATCCATTTTATATTTTTTTAACCCTACCTGTGGTCTTTGGTTGAATAGATATTTGGTAATGATGTTATTTATTTATATATTCTTTAAGTTCCCATGAGAGATTCCATTCACTCTTTATACACCGAGCTGAAATTGGGCCAACAACTAGGGGTGGGTATTGTCGTGTGAAATTTGAAAATTCCACTGAAGATTCTTTGGCATTGTTCCAAAGAATTATCAATTGTTTATCAAATAATAACAGCAGGAGAAAGAAAGATGTGTGCTCTTTAAAGTGATGTTGAATTTATTGTGATGTTGTGAACTGAACTTTATTATGCTTATATCACAATCACTCACTACGGTCTATTGAAAGCTATAGACTGGTAGAATTAAAGTGTTACAAGAGCTGTGCTAAAACCGACCATGTAAGCCGTGCAAAAATAAATATGTTTGATTTTTACAACTGGAGTTTGGACAAATCTGCGATCCTGTAGTTTGAGTTGGTTAACGACGGAAAAGTGAATGGAGCCCAGCAATAATGACTGTAATCTAGGAAAGTCAGTCTTATGTGTACTTCCAAGTTATTTCACAGTCAGTTGGATTTTAAAAGTCTTCTAGTGTGTTCGATGCTGCCGTCATCTTTTTCTTGAGTAAAATACACCCAAATTTAGAACTCGCTTTCAGCATTCTTGTCAGCTCGGCAGCTCAAGCTATCACCACAGCATGGGGAATATGCGTGTGTGGGCACTGTCTGGCAGACAGGAATAACAGCTCATAGTAGGCTATAGTGAGCACGTGCAGTGATTGAAAATAAGGAATTGAAATGCTCAAAATAATTTGGTTATGGTATAACACTTGTCCTGATTCCTATAAGTAATTAATGGACCCTATTCATCCTGGCCAACAACGCAAAGAGTCAATAAATGCTGTTACACGGTACTCAAACGCAGTGCTTTCAAGCTGATAGTTGGCCATCTGCAGCCTGGATTATGGCATCTGTGGCTGAGTTACATTCAACATTTTTTTTATTTGGTGTTTATGAACATTTAATACTAACACCACCATACTGTGAATATTAGGGGTACATTTTACAATTATGTGACAAAGTCGTTCCCAGTATTTGAGGAAATCCTTGCAGTGGCCTTCATAAGCAGGTCCTCTATTATTGTCCTGGGCTGCACATGCAGCAAGGTAGGAGCAAGACTGTATTCAGTTCTGTATTCATTATGGGTTCCATTCAAGACCCAACCACTGTGGAAAAAAAGGAAAAAAATAATATCTATTGTTGGATTCTTTTATCCCTCAAAAAGAAGCTGCCCGATGTTGCTCTAAGGTAAACTGGAGCTTAGAAAAACAAAAGCTGCCCACTGGTGAACCCCCCCCCCCCCCCCCCACACACACACACACACACACACACACACACACACACACAAACAATATCCCCACCACTGCACCATGACAGCAGGTCTGAGATCTATGGGAATGGGAGGTGCAGTCACGTGACACGATGTACACATAAAAAAGCACATAAATGGGTCTGGGGAGAGTGACGGGATTTTAAAAAGCTTTTAGAGGGCATTAGCCTTGGGCTCTTTCCTGTTGCACCTCAATGCCAATCTCAGTGCCGGAGGAGGAGGAGAGAGGGAGGCAGAGAGAGAGAGAGCGAAAGAAGAAGGGGGAGAAAAATACACCCCTCTGCAGCTTCACAGCTCAAGCTAAACCCTTTCAATTACAGCCCAGAAGTAGAAGCATGGGGTGCCAAGAAAAAGCTCTCATCCATCCCTCTCCAGGAGAGGGGAGTCTCTCCTCTGCCTATTCCTGAAAATATCCTCTAAGGCGCTCCCTGTGTGAGGCTGCCTGAATGTGCAGCAGGTTCAACTTTTAGTTCACTCTCCCGCCAGCGTTCACCCCGTGGTGCATGGTGGATGGAAAGTAGCGCTGTGCGGCAGCAGTGGCTACTCACCTGTGTCCTGAGGGCCTACGGACTCTGTTATCTCAGTCCCGTCCATGCTGTCCTCCTCATCCACAACAAGCCTCCCTCTGGTGCGACCCCTGAGGGAGAGGAGAAACACAGAAAGAGAGGTAGATGGAGAGACAGTGAAAGAGGCAGCAAGAAACAAGAGAGAGAGAGCGAGAGAGATAGCAATAGAGGGGGAGAGGGAGGGGGTATTCATGAATAAGTTAAATATAGTCACAGCTGCCACTGATTTTTAATGGAGGCACTCAGGCCGCTGGGCAAGGCGACAGCGTAGAGGAGGGTGGTGGTGGTAGAGTCTAAAGATGGGGGTGTATAATGCTGGGACCAGTAGTGGCAGGCAGGCATGCGCTGGACTCCAGGGACGGAGCTTTCTCTACTTTGATGGGTGAGCTTTAAAGATTGGGAATTCGACCAGATGTTTCCCAAGAGGGTTGGGGCACTTGAATTTCACATTTTATATAGACCGATCTTGTAACCGGTGTGCTACATGTCTTCATTGGTAAGTTTTTTCTACCAATACATAACTAATTCTTGCTCACACATCAAATTTGAGTTACATGTGTTTATTTTTAGAGAAAAAACCAATGCCAAGCAAGTCTCATCATTTCCAGCCTCCAACCCCCTTGGGAGGACAACTCATTACTGTCTAATTGAAGTGCAAGTGCTAAACATGTGCTAGTTGATTTTCAAGCTAGAATACAGGCCAAGCCTATTAGGTGACACCAAAAACGTAATTTAAGTCATCATAAACAAACATCTAATCATGAATATGAATGAGTAATACTTTATTGGTATCTGGCAATGACTAAACCTTGCATTGTTATGCTACACATCTCATCCAATTACAGGAATATCAACAATTATAACAAATACAAATACGTACAAAATTATATAATTATAACAATATAAATAAATGATTGCGTTTCAATGTTGGAATAGTATTACTTTAATAATTTTACTTCACATTGGCTCAATTTGCATGTGCGTGCAGTTCATATTTTGAATACATTTGGGTATTGCAACTAGAGTTCAGTGATGTTGTTAGGTATGCGTCCTGCATCTCTGACACATTCAAATCTGAAATAACACATTAAACTCACTATCGATGCATCCAGGGGATGCACAGTTTTTTAATGCTATATTGTTACAAGTTAAGACCATTCAACACCCCTTTCCATAGCCTGGAATCCAAATGTAGCAATCCTACGTTCATTTTCTGGATTTCTTTTTTCTTCCAAAGGATGAACATAGCAAGATCAGTCTGGCTTCCAGGTTATCTTTCCCTGTGCATCATATAAAAAGAAGACAGCTGGGTTCCAAATATAAATCTGCTAGTTTGGCATGAATTAATTTTTGGAAATGTTGGTTCTCTTAAAAACAAAACAAAACAAAAAACGATTATTTTACTGGATTTTCTTTTATACTAGACGCTCACATCTAGAGTTCGGGCCACTATGAGGCCCTCACACCTATGTCGCACTGCTGATCCTATTGTATGCCCATATACGGAGATCTCTGTATCGGTCAGTCCTTGTCCCTTAAATGCCCATATATGGAGATCCCTGATGGCATCAGTATATGACCATATATGGAAATGCCCCCCTTTGTGCCCATATTTGGAGCCGACTGATTTGTTTGCTCCTGATGCCACGACCTCCTTACATGGTTATGGCTGAGACATGAGCGTGATGTCACAGACGATTTCCGTGATGGGAAATCGTCTGTGAAATAAATACCTTTATTTGGACTAGTAACGTGATGATGTTTCTAAGCAAACGTGATAACGCGATGACGTTCTGGCACCTCACTGGAAGGCTCTGGCCGTTCATTTTGAAAGGTCATCCCGTTACTGTCACGGAGGGGTTTCTTACTTTCTTATCTCCGTGCGAAGAAATGAATATTCTTAGTAGTTTATAATGGGACATGGTTATATATTCTGTTTCACAAGACATAGCACATGTACCCAAATGACCTGAATTGGCTGAAAAGGCTGAAACAACTCTTCATTTTATATTCAAGCCGCACTGTGTCAGTTGGAGACTCAATTCCCCATTCTAGACTGCGAGGCTGCCTAGAGGGTGGGCCAAAGAGTACATCCACCGTACATCACTGATCACATGACCCCCCCCCCCCCCCCCCCAAAAAAAACACCCACACACAAATCAGCTCAAATCAGGTATATTAATATATTCACTGCCATTGACGGGACATCTCCGTCATTTAAAATCCACCCGTTCACCGCCATTGACGGATATGTCCGTCATTAAAAAAAAGAAAAGAACCCAAGATAACGAGATCCGAAGATTTACTGCTCCATTCACTTCCTGGTTAACTTATTACTTTAAAATCCTGTACCTCGGCTCCTGTGTTTTACTTTTCAACTGGGTAAAACAAAAGAACTGGAGGTCACGATGCCATTTTTTTTCACTTAAGCACACAGGGAAACCCTCCGTGATTAGCAACCATCAGGGGATCGATCATACTGGAGATAAATATTCTGTGGTTCTTGAAAGATTAGTCAGAATGCTTAAAAATGCTGGCAGAAGCTACCTGCCAATAATAGAAAGCCCCTGGCAGTGAATGTGTTAATGACATCATTTCATGTTGAAATTTAGTGGTATTCCCCTTTAAATTGTCAGAAGTGTGAAAGCCTGTGACATTTAAGTCTTCCAAGAACATGCACAATAAAATCTTCACTGTTCATTTAACTCAGAGATAATGTTGTCACATCTTCTGCTAACAATGTCTCATCGGTCCATTGGCAGGTTTTTGGATTTCTAGTTGCCATGGCAATCTGTGGAGTCAAAGAATGCAATAGGTCACCAATTTCAGTGCAATGCTGTCTATGTATGTACCGATGCTTGCCAAGTGGACATGTTTATGTTTTTTTTTAAAGTGATTATAACTTCAGTAAACTCTGCTAACAGATTGATGAGAATTGCCTTCTCTCCAGTCATTTCGGTATGTAAATGTATTTATTTTAATGCTGCTTTGTTGTGGTCATCACTGGGATGTTGCAAAGTTGTGAGGACAAATGAATGTCCCATTATCTCGTATTATCTTGCTAACAAAATCACAATGGAATGTGCTAGCTGGTTTACAGACATTACAAGCAAGCTGGAGTTAGCGAGTAGTATCAATGCGCCAAATTGTTTATAGCCGGTCTTCGTGTGTCTGTGACCAGACATACAAACCAACAAATTGTGATGTCTATGTTTATATACAGGCAATGTTTCAATTCAGACAATTAACATTCTACTGCAGTATCACCCACCATCCCAAAATAGTTTATGGTATAATTTTCTTGACAACAGGTCAGCAATGTTTTATCATTCTTTCAACTCTAAAACATTGGGCTCCTACAGCCACTCATTTAAGACATACAGTGCAGCCCGTATGCCTTCTCTATTCCTAGCTGTTGGAGGCAGAAATAAAACAGCAGAGAGATACTGTATTTTCTGATCACCTTATC
Source organism: Gymnoscopelus microlampas (assembly GCF_963454915.1). Lineage (NCBI taxonomy): Eukaryota > Metazoa > Chordata > Actinopteri > Myctophiformes > Myctophidae > Gymnoscopelus > Gymnoscopelus microlampas. The sequence goes on along the minus strand of NC_139942.1, from coordinate 31,902,460 downwards.
ATGGATCCAAATCACCATTACCTCCCTCCTGATGAGTAGTCCCCAAAAACACCTCAATGCTATTTTTATTTTCCCCTAGCAGTGCCATCACAAAACCCCAAGCAACAATGGCCTTCTCTTCACTTCCCACTTTCTGCATCCCCTCGAAGATAGGCACTATATATTGCACAAAAAAGTAAGTTATTACCACCAAGGCAGTGTAACCCTTGTCAAATCTCATGGAAACTGCCCAGTCAGCAGAGTAAACATGCATCAATATATGCACCCATACGCCTGTATGCACACAGGCAAATGGGCGAGTGCGCATGTGCAAAGACTAGCGCACGCACACACACACACACACACACACACACACACACACACACACACACACACACACACACACACACACACACACACACACACACACAGATCTGTCACTGTCGGCACCCTCCAATAGGAGCTCGGTTAACCCAATCTTGGAAGCGCCATGTGGAGGGGATAATTGTCATGGCTACAAATTAAACAGCAACATCCATCGTGAGTGTGCTAAGTGAGGAGAGAGACAGAGCCCAAATGAGAGCAGCGTGTCTCAGGGGTGCAGCGGAGGATGCAGGGGGTGGGAAGCACAGGGGGGTAATTTTCGGTGCCACTGGAGAGAGAAATCACAATCGGCTGGAAGCCAAATCAACCCCTCCCTCCAAATGACTTCCATGTCTAGATAAGGAACAACCCTAAAAACCTAAAATGATAGCAAAGAACTCTGCACGGGCACATTTTTTTTTTTCAAACAAACAAACTCAACAGCATGAATGAAGTATGAGGACTTGGCAGTAGCCTCAAATCATTCTGACAGCCACAAAGATGAAAGACAAAGCCTAGATGTGCACTTCAAACATGAACAGAAAAAATATTTTTGCAATAATCTGTGGCTGAGTTAGACATGTAAATAAAGGTTCTGGATAATTATAAAAATAAATACATCACTCCTTTGTAACAACTTGTTAACAGTTCAATCTTTGTTTTAAAACAAAAACACCATATAGACTAGAGAGTTCTGGCCTATGCTTAGGAACTGAGTCACGCATCCTCACAGCACTGGTATATATATGCCCTATGACAACTGCGGGAGATGTGTAGACATCTAGGTTAAGAATGCAACTTCGATGTCAAACTCTATAAATGTGTTGGGAGGAAAGGAGATTTCCAGTATTGTGAATATAGACCTAGATGACAGCGCCTATGCTACTATTTAAATTGCAGGCACTTTTCTTTTGTAACAAATCATATTCAAAGGCACACATAAATGCAGACATCACGCCTGTATGACATTTTCATCCAAAAGTGCAATCATGTGAGCAAACACAATATTGTGTGCATGGTGACGTATTCACATGGGCCGCTACACAGTACACCATCAAAAGCATCAAGTTTCAGCATTGAGACAGCCTTTTATTTCGGTGACAAACCTCAAGACTAGCGTCCAACCCCCATACCCTGCGCAACTTATCCCCCACAATCCCACTAACGGGAGAGAGAGAGAGAAAAAAAAAGAAAGAGGGTGAAAATAATGCTGTGGTAAGTAGTCCCAGCTCTAAAAAAGCAGACTGGAAAAACAGACATGGATCGGGCAGGAGTGGAATGGACAAGAGACTGAGTATTGGCGAACCAATTGAACTGCAACAGGGTACACAAGAGCTTTGGCCTAAAGGTGCTGCTTAAACAGGAGAAATGTATTATGTGCATTACTACCAATTTACATTAATTAGAGTAGAAATGTCAGGGATGATCAGAGTTTATCACAGGCTGTGCAAGAGTTTAATGAACTTGTGCATGACAGTGTATGTCAGTTTGTTTCACTAGTATAACAACTAAAAACATGTCACTAATCATTTAGAACAGCGGCCCGGGCCGCCCGGCCACAGCCTCTTTTCATTTTTTATTTATTAGCTCCATTTCTTAACGAAAAGGTCCAATTTCAACTTCACCATCTTGACATACCAATACATCACTTGTAACGTATATTCCAGTTTATCATTTAGGCTACACCAAATTATTATTAAAGAGGAAGCCATAATTATGCAAAAAAAACACAGCTCAAGTAACAGTATGCTTATATGAATAAAGCAAATATAATAATTTTGCATTTGTTTGTGGATTTGTTAGAGTGCACTGTACTGTAAGTCAATTGGTCTTTTTTATCTCTGTGAGGCAAGCCTCCATATAGTCAGAACCAAGCAATCATTTACTATGATCAGTGTCAATACCAACACTGGCACAACCAGTCATCACCAGCATCAACTATGGCTGCGCAATATATTGATATACGTATATCATGATTGGATATGGATATCTTAATATCATGATATGACATAAGCGTCGTCTTTTCCTGGTTTTAATAACATAAACCTTTTTGTATTCGTTTTTTCTTTGAATGAAAGAAAAAAGGATATTAATCGGCACAATATGATATTATCTGCATATTATCGATAGATGTATTTGGTTAAACAAAATATTGTGATATTTGTCCATATTGCCCAGCCCTAGTAATAACATATACCAAGTTTGTCCCGGGTCATCCTAAGACTGTGGCATTAACACATCATCTGGATGCTTAGAGATTAAATGATCCATTGGGAGTTGGGTATTAAGACTGATTGAGGAGACAGAGTAGGGAGAGAGTTAAGAACCATGCAGGCATTATATTACACAGCAGCTCTAAGCTGCATTATGTGTTGCTATGGAAATAACAAAGAAGCCATGCACTTTGTACAATAAAAGATTGGGAAGGTTTTGTGCTGGTGTTACCTGAATTCATGGGGCTGTTTAGCCAAATCATGATTATTAGCACACACCCCTGGGTAAAATAAGTCTTCTAATTAAGAGTATAACCGGAATAACCCCCAACCACAGCAAAAAGGTAGCTATTTGGGTTCTCAAGCTCGGCTGACCAGGGACTCACTCTGACCGAGCCACCAACTTTTGATCAGATTGAAAAATGTAATCAATGGATATCATGACTGCTAAGTTTCTATGAACACAAGGTTGTCTCAGAACTGCAGTTAACCTCATTCACCATGCAGGTCTACCTTGTTTGCCACACCCGCCGTGGAGTTGTGCATTATGTCTACTAGTGAAACAGCTGGATATTATATAAGAGAAAGAAAGGAAAAAAGAAAAAATATATATATATATACATACATACACACACACACACACACACACACACACACACACACATATATATATATATATACATATATACACACACACACACACACACACACACACACACACACACACACACACACACACACACACACACACACACACACACACACACACACACACACACACACACACACACACACACACACACACACACACACACATTATTATTATAGCTAATGGGAGGATGGGCTGGCCGGTGGGCGGGGGGACCACCTCATCATGCTCATGTCACTATAACTCAGCCATAACCATATAAGGAGTCCCCAATGCAGCTACGCCCAAATATGGGGTGTGTTGTCTAACCTCAATGTGTCATCATGGCATCATGTGCAAACAAACCAGTCAGCTCCATATATGGGTACAAACGGGAGCATGCCCATATATGAGCATATACTGATAACATCAGGGATCTCCAAATATAGGCATAAAAGGGACAGACAGGTAAAAGGATACATCCATATATGGGCAATAATATGCTAATATGAAAGAATGTATAATATAATATAATTATATAATTGGAGTATTTTGTAGCATATTTACATGCTACAAAGTTCTAAACTTAATAGTGATGAAAATGCAACAAACCCGCCACTGTGTCATACGGTAATTGCTAACCTATGGATTCTTTCTGTGCCAATTCATCCTCTGTTCAGCTGCATTTCACAATTCTAGTCGTCACTCCCTACTCTAGCACGTAAATGAACACAAAGCTGATTCTGCCTAGATAAAGTCACAAAACCTGGTTCTGCATTTTATTTTTAATAAATGTCAACTTCCTGTTCATTTGGTTATTTGAATTAGGGAAAAGAAATTGGATCAACGGATCCACATCTTCAATTTTTGTAAAATCAACAGGAAGATGAAATTTGTATTTAAAAACAAAAAAAGAAAATGCAGAAAAGGGTTTCGTAATATTATATATTGGCAGAATCAGCTTTGCAATCGTGTATGCGCTGAAGAAGTAGAGAGCCCATCTGGGAAGCAGGAGGTCCCAGGTTCGATTCCCATGCCCCGGCAATGTGTCGAAGTGTCTCTGAGCTTGGCACTTAACCCCTAAATGTTCTGCTTCTACAGGCTATAGACATATCACATGATTAATCATGGACATCCCAATTTTATTTCTAAAACAAGCGTTTCCTCAGAGACTATTTTCAACTTTTCAATCAATCCAGGTCTTCAACTGCGTTAAAACACAATAACCTAACTTTGACCAAAAATAAAGGAGACAAAGTTCACCGCGATGCCTGGGAGTCTCCAAAAGTTGGTTTGCCTATCATACTGAAATGAATGGAAACCAATGGCTTCTTGGAAGGCCAGGAAAACAGAAAATTGTCAGCAGTAATGTAAAGTATACAGTATATGACTTCTAGCGAGTGATCTAAACATGCAAAAACATAGTACTTTTAGTATTTATTTAAGCATGAAATTAAAATTGTACTTGTATGGACCATATATTACCAAATGTACTAAGAATACGTTGTTTAAAAGTCCATCTTGGAGCCCCCTCTCTTTAAGGTAATTAACTTAATTTGGAAATTGTAGTAGTTAAGTTGAAACTGCAAAATGTATTATTGTTCAATTAATTGTTCAGCCATATAAAGTTAGAACATTTTATTTCTTCTTAATATTTTTATTAACATATGTATCTTTATTAAGTTTGCTTATATTAAGCTGCAAAAGACTTCATTTCCCACCTGGGATTAATGAAGTATCTATCAACCTATTGGTTTTGTGTTTGTCTTAATGGCCAAGAGCTCATTGGAGACATGTAATTAGTGTAAATCACATGTGGCATTGAAAGGGGAGTTAACAATATAGGCACCGCCTAATATATCTACAGATACAGATGACAAAGATGGGAGGGAGGGGATGACATAAGACCACAATAATGTCTATTGTTTACACAGCCAAATATCCATGCAAAAACATGGCAATAGAGATATAGCTGATGCCTAGGGCTCCACTGCAATGTACCTGGACTTTCTATTTAAACTTTCATATCTATCAGTCAATTGGGAAAATTAAGATTTAAATATGTCCAGGACATTATTCACAGTGTCCCTGCTCAGCAACATTATTTAATTTTGACTGGCTATTCCTATTAAAAAAATGGAGAACTATATAAACAAATGGAGAACTATGAGTCAGAAACTGTAACTTATTTTGGTCATCACAATATGTGATCACAAAGATCCAAGCACCAGACTTTAAATCAAATGATTTCCTGTGTGTTCACATGACAAACTGACATGATCATTTATGCATTATTGCACGAATGGACGACATGTAAACATACTTCTTCCTGGTTTTGGATGTGGATGAGGATGACGCCTGGGGTGGGACAGTGGCAGCATCCTTGCGTGGCCTTCCACGAGGTCGCTTGTCTGCGTGGGCAGGGCTTCCTGTGGACGTGCCCCCTGCACTGCTGGAGGGCGGTGAGGGTCCATGGTCAGAGGGCTCCACAGTCTTATCCTCTGATGACATTCTGAACAAGACGAGAGGAGATACACACACACAATCATGCCCTGTTCAAATGGCAGCCAAAAGAAACCAGTTCTGGAAGTTGGAACAATCAAATATTGCCTCATCTCTGATCAACTTTTTTCTAATTGAGTGCAGAATTTGAACAGCATATTTTCCCCAATACTTTATTTCGCACTTCTACGTGCACTCTTATATGTCAGGGATAAACACATTGTAGTGAGGCGGGTGTGTGCGTGCATGTGTGCAACACTTAATTCCAGTGCCGGCATATTCACAAAACATTAGAAAGACCTAAAAAAGGTTCCCAGTTCAATCCCACGGAAAAGCAGAAAAAGTGGGTAGGGAAGTGAATGGCCACAATTACCCCTCCCCCTTTGAGCAAGGCACTGAACCCTACAATTGGGGGATGTCAGTACTGTGGTTGTATTGGGCAGCTCCCAGGTTTAGAGCATTTATGCTCAGAAACCTCCCCAACCTAGCTGTTATTTAATCATAATACTAACTCGATGTCTCTCGCTTATGGGAGATTGCCCTCTGGCGTGATCACAGGAGCATTTATACACTTCCAGGCAATTTATTGGCTGGACCTGACGTTGTACTGATAACATGAGCAGGTGCGCTCCGCCCCTTTTCACAAAAAGCTCCCGTCTCTCTCTGATCTGAACAGGTTATTCATAGTTCCCTCCTCGGGTTGATTATATCAGAGCATTACTCTCAGTTCGTCAGCTATCGTGTGGCTTAACTGTCCAACTAGGACGAGAACACATCTTGGACCACTGGACGCTACCGAAGGCTTTTGGGAAAAAAAATGTTGTAAGTTTTACTAAAACGTACTTTGTAGTTCGACACTATAATGTACATCTTTGATTTCGGTTCTTAGTCTCAACTCAAGCTGTTTTTTAACGACGTTCCGCGTTTTCAAGTTGTTTTGAATACGTTGTACGCAGGTAAGACTGACGGTTTCTTTCACTCTTTGAACTGCGTGAGCTTGATTTCAGCAACATTTTGGGCTCTCGGAAAGCCGTTTTGAAGATATTTTATAGGGGTGAGACATCATAGGTTTCACCATTACGCGCCTTCCTGAAAGCCGTTTTGAAGCCATTATATCCGAGTAGACTGCATAAGTTCTCTCCCCGCGGCTACATATGCTGAAACCACAACAGCGGGACATTATTATTCTCTGGGCCCACAGCTGTGATGGCAGAGTGGCGTTGGACGTTGGACTTGAAATCCAATGTGGACTCCCCGCACAGGTCTGAGCCCTGCTCACGGCGACACATGCATTGTGTGTTGTATTTCGGCATGCTCAGTGGTGTGCTGAATCATCCTCATGTGCAAAATGTCCTGGCATAATGGCCGAGAGTAGAACGGGGACGGACGGCGAGCTAAACAAGCTACTGCCTCCCCGAGCGTGCATGGGACATTTGACTGCGCTGAGATGGTTGAGAATGGGCTGTATCGCCTACCCTCCATAGAGGGAGGAGTAGCCTCCCAATTGCTCCCCGCAGCTGCCTCCTCTCTGACGTGGGAGCCAGCCTTCGGGGCGACAACATTTTCTCCTCTTTGACCAAAGCGGCCTACAGCGCTGCAGCCCCAAACGCCAGAGCACTGAGCACGGTTACCCTTCTGCTGGGGTCCGCCACGGAGCTCTACAGGACGGCAAAGGACACTCCGACACAGGAGACAATGGCGGAGCTCCGCCAAATCTCAGATGAAATCCTGGTGTGCGTTAACACCGCAATCCAAGCCGCGGGGCGCGCCATGGCTATACCTGTTGCCTAGGAGAGAGCTGGGCGGCTCGACCTCTCCAAAATCCAACACGCCTATGTAATTCACTTTCAATGAGAGGCTGGCGATTATTTGGGACGCGCAGGGAAGTTGAGGGGCGGTGAGTCAGGCGGGCGCAGTCCCGTGAAATTCGCGCTCGCGACCGCATCTCCAGATCAATACAGCAGACCTGTTCAGCCTGTTTAGGCTGGGGATCGCATCGCCCCAAGTGGGCCAGACGCCCAGACCTGCATGTGTATGACGGGTCAGAGGGCCTGGCTCTGACCAGACGGTCAAGAAGCTGCTGCCCCCCGCCCCGCAACTGTTACGCAGAACTGTGCACCAGCAGAAATTAACCCCTCACAACTCCCATCCCCAGTTTACACGAGTTTTGACTGCGCTGAGATGGATGACAATGTGTTGTACCGCCTACCCTCCATAGGAGGAGTAGACTGAGCTGACGCTCTCTCACTGGATAGTGGACGCCATACAATTGTCCTACTCTAGTAAGGGTCTTCAAGCACATTCTACTAGAGGGATGTCTGCATCCTGGGCCCTTTTTCAAAGGGATCTCTATCCATGATGTCTGTGCTGCGGCGAGTTGGTCTTCACCTTTGACCTTCGCTACAGGTTCTACAGACTGGACGTGATTGCACCGCACGTTCCAGGTAGGGGTTAACCCCATAGGCTGACTGATTAGGACTTCAAGATAAGTCTGCAATATGGGAGTTTATAACATCTCCCTTCAGCGAGACATTGAGTGAGTATTATGATTAAATAACTATAGGTTACGAACGTAACCCTGGTTATTTGAATAATACGAGCGAGATGTCTCGTCAAAACGCCCTTCTTGCACGCTTACCGAGAAGGGAACTGACCTATGTTGGATAACCTGTACAGATCAGAGACAGGAGCTTTTTGTGAAAAGGGGTGGAGCCCACCTGCTCATGTGATCAGTACGACGTCAGGTCCAGCCAATAAATTGCCTGGAAGAGTATAAATGCTTCTGTGATCAGGGGGGCTTATGGGGGCTCTCCCATAAGCGAGACATATCGCTCGTATTATTCAAATAACCAGGATTACGTTCGTAACCTATAGTTTGTTGTTCATAATTTGGGCTGGTGTTCAAAGCTGTTATGTCTCAATATAAAACTTGATGTTACCAGCTTACAAAATGGCATTACATAGAGGAATCATTATCAGTTAACCTTATTTATTTTAAGAGGTATCCAGTCTTTAATAGTATAGCTCTATCAGGCCAAATGTTCTTTCAGTTATCCCTCTCTGTACATAGTGCTGTTTTGTTAAAAATGTAGTGTAGGAGAAAAAAAATATTGAAAAGAGTGTAGGGATGACATACAACAAAGGCTGTAAGCCTAATTGTAACCCAAACCAACACAAGTCCATGGTGCGCACCTTTGTTCACTTTAGCCACAGGACACCGTTTGCCTTCCTCTCATGAAACCTGCTACCCCTCACCCTCCATTTAAGGTCACTTACTCACTTTTGGTGGAAATTAAGTAGAATAAAACTTTTTAGCAGACAGCATTTTGAAAGTGTCTCACATGCCCGCATCACACAATTTTACTTAGGTCTCACATTCACATTAATGGTTTTGGTTTGACAATCACCAGTGGAGCAAAATGTCATTGTTCTACATGAATGACAGCACTTCAATTGCTCTTTAAGTTGCTTAATATGTCAGCACAATGTTGTTTAGCAGCACAAATGAATTGTAGTACATGGACCGAATGCATCATTTGGGGTATCCTACTACATATTTAAAACATGCTTGCCTATGTTTCAAAAAACTATTAGAGGTTGATGTGGCTTATATTTAGACCTAAACCATACATGTTTACACTGATCAATGCATTCTGAATCAATCTCAGGAGTGTTATCTCTGCCCAGTTCATCAGATGGCATTGTGTGTGGTGGTGTGTGTGGTTGTATTGTGAAGCTCACTTTATGCTTTCAGGATGGATGGGTTAACCACTTACCCCAGCATCCGTATTGTGGGGGAAACTTTGCAGGAAATAGCAGATCTACAAGCTCACAATACGCAACGCATTGTGAGCTTGTAGATTGTCTATTTTCAGTGAAGATATTTAGTGTAGAGCGAAAAGAGGAAAGTCAACAGTGAGTGACTAGTATAGAGCCCTGAGGGACTCTGGTCAACCAATAGGGTTTGAGTGGTTAAACAAGAGCTGACCATTTCACAGGTTAAACACAAACAGTGGTGTGGTGTAACTTCAAAGAACTCAATTGTGCACCTCTGGTACAACTGCGTTTGAATGGGCCAACAGGCCTAAACGTTAAAAAACAATATCAGTTTATGAATTTGGTTACCATCCCAACAAGCACAATACAATATCTTACATTGGTCTTTGGATAACTAAACGTAGTAGTGAGGCCTTTAAATTTAAATGCAATAGGACAACCGATTGAACCTCAATTGCAACCTACAAGGACTGTCCCTTTAATAACATAGCACTTAAACCATCATTTGGAAACTGTTGGCCAAACACAATCAGACGTGGTACATTGGAGAGATGCTAACGTTAGCTTTTGTTAACTCAAGCTTGAGCACAAAGCAATTGCGTGCTCTTAAATCAGCTAACGTTAGCTGTCTTTGCTAACCCGTTGTTTAGAAACTGAGGCATTCCTTGCTCAGCGACCAGAGACGCGACTGTTGCACACAATGATCAGTAAATATGATGTGTATTATATCATGATTAGTGCAGCCAGATCGCAACAATGGAGTGTCTACATTCATGTTAGCCAGCCATCCACACAACTTTGAAACTGGCACAGATAGCAAACAGGTTAGCAAACGTTGACCAACTCCGCCTGATTAGTATAACGTTACTGTTGTTTTTATGTTGGTGTTTGTAATGTTCCACCGCGATAATGATGCTCCACAGGTACAGTCAATGGTGATGTTACTGTGCTATCTGTTAGCCTACTGGGAAACAACTGGCTGCTAGGCAATGAAAAGAAACATTTGGGCCACACACATACACACGTAGAGGGAGAGGGCTCGGGCTATTTGCTGAAACCCAGCAGCTCATTTATAAGTTATACTTCGCCGTGCTAGACAAAAATGACATATTTTCAACTGGAAACAAGTGCTGAAAACACGTCATTAATGTCGGGCGACGAACTGTAAATGAAGCATGAACTGTTCCGTGGAAGTGACTGTACACAAGTAGTGTGTGGTGGTGGTGGACTTTCAAGTGAGCTCCAATTAACATTATTTTTGTATTCTCCCCAAACCATTGTGGAGTGGATCCCTTTGTTTTGATATGTTAATGTGATGTAACATGCATTCGTGTCATTACAGTGTTTGTATTGAACACATGAGCCGTTCCATTCCGTGCAATAGTCTGAGTCATGAAAAGCAGTAAGGCGGCGACACAAAAAACAAAACAACAACACCCACATCAACATTTAAGACTGTAGCACAATAATGTTGGCTCATGTGTCAACTCCATACCATATCTTAACAACATAATCTTCCAGGTTTATATCTTACCTTCCAACCCTATGAATAGCGAATTATTCTCTTCATGTCCAGAATACTGGGGAGGAGGGGGTGGGGGGGAGTAAAACGTCACACTTTTTATCACTCAGCCAGCTAGCTTAGCAGGCTAACCGAGCTAGCTCGCTTCTCTCCAATGAAGGAACACCGCAGTTCTCACAAACGCATCCCGCAGAAAACAACCGTGATCCGGCGCTGGAAGAAGAACGTTATTCCTGACTGCGCCCATTTGATGGCGAATCCAACGGAAAGCAGCTTCATTGGCACCAGCAGCATTCGATGATGGATCACTTTCCTTTCTCCAATGACAGCTGTCGTCGCACCAAATGTTTAGTTTCGACCAGTTCGGCTTCTAGAACCGAACCAGTCGGCGTTCAGATATCCACCCAAAAGACACGGTTCAACCACGGGGACACATCGGAGAACAGTTTAGTAAACACTGGGAATCCAAGCAGACGCGACCATCACAACTCCATTGAATGTATAAATGTTGTATTTGATGAGATGCTCTCTCTTTTCTTCAGCTGCGACAAGCTGCCTCCTAGTTCCCCGAGACTGGAGACTCTCTCAGCCAGCCTGCCCTGCGTGCCACGCACCGTACGACGACTCAAAACACCCGCAACCGCACACTGAAAACCCGCCCGGTGTAAGCACACGCGCGCACACGTTAATATGTCTGTGAATTTTGTACAAAAATCTAAGTTTTCGGCGACGCTTCGGTGTACTCCGCGACGGTGGCCATGTCTAGCGTTAAGTGGCACCGAAGCACCGCCCTCGACAGATTCCCCCGAAAATCTAGATCCGACTACACGACCGAGCGCCTTGCGAACGACGCGTCCAAGAGTTACGGTTTGAAGAAATGCGAACGTGTCCGAATGACGGTAGTTGTTTGGAAAACACCCGGGGAAATATAACAACGGAAATCGTGCATAACCCTATTAGACAATTTCTTCAAAATACTCCCTGACCCTGCGGAGGGATATGGGCATTTAGTAAATAAAATAATGAATAGGGACAGTTGGAAAACATGGCTGCTCTGGACTGGTGACACTGGATTGGAGCGGATTGTCAGCCAGTGTGAGGCTGTAGTGGTGGTAGCATGCAGACCCTCCAGCATGTTTTTGTGCTTAAAACTGCATCAACTTCAACAACTGCCGTGACGGTATCATCTGACGATCTTTGTATGTCGTTTCAAATTATGTATTTAGGCAAATCACGATCAAATAGCTCCCAGTTGCTGCTCAAAGCCACCCCCCATGCACAAACACACGCGCGCGCGCACTTTCTGCACACAATCATGCAGGCCTGTGCTTTTATATTGGTGGGGCTGTTACGTAGCCAACACAACAGCGGACATACTGTGCAGGCAGGGGTTAAACTTGAGAGAGCCCCCAGGGGTCGGGTTCTAGCAGCTACCCCATTAGGTCTGACTGAGTGGCGGAAGGTGCTAGATAATCTATGCATCTCTTTCTAACTTCAGTTTGGCCCTCTATTCCCCAATCACTAGATTTCGTTTTGCGCCGGGAAGCCAGACAATTCCTTGCGAATTCTGTGCACTGTGTGCACTGCCTTTACAGCTATGGTAAGCTTTGCTAGACTCAAGCTAGAGCACAGCTCTCCGTTCTCCATGGACTATGAGCGCCCTCTGCTGGGAGACACAGCACCTAGACATTTTCCCCTTTATTGTACCTGTACATGTGGGGAAATTTAAATTTCCCCACATGTACAGGAGTTATTTTTTTTAAAAAACCGGTTACATTTAGCTCTGGAAAGGACATCTCCAAATTATATTATTGTTATTATAGCAATAGTATTATTATTATTATTATTATTATTATTATTATTATTAGTTTCTTTTTTTGTGGTGGTGGTAGACAGCAGTAGTAGTAGACCTAGTACTAGCCTTGTAGTAGTCAAAGAGTGTAGTAGTGGTAGTAGTAGTATAGCCTAGTAGTAGGCCTAGTAGGCTAGTAGTAGTAGTAGTAGTAGTAGTAGTAGTGTAGTAGTAGCAGCAGCCTAGTAGTAGCCCAGTCAGAGAGAGAAACCTTTCATTAGAGAATCATGCTGTTTTATGGTGTTGGACAAACCAACAAATACTTGTTTGAAATTATTATCAGTAATACAATTCATTTGATTTACTCAAACAGGCTGATTAGCTACCTCTATTTCTTTGCATTCAAACACCATTGTGCTGTTTATTCCACTTTATAGTAGGCTATGTAGCGTAAATGGATAAACTTTTGTTTCTGAAATCTCCACAATGAAAATGGTAAAGTAATAACCATTTTTTTCTGTCATCTTTTCTGTATCTGTAATTTAATTTGTGTATACTAACTTTTGTCAATTAGTGAAATGTAATATATATTCTATTTTATGTAACCAGATCCCAGTGTAAACCCACCACATCTTGCTTCTTACCTTACAACCCTGGTAATGTGTTTTATGATTGTGTAAAGACAAGTGTCTTGTTCAGTAGTGTTGCCTGACATCACTGAAGTGTTAGACACCTGTTGTCCAGGTGTCACTTTCTAAAATATGACCTTTGGGCTGGTGTACATTTACACCACAAGCACCATTGCCCTAATTACCTTTAAACACTAGATGCTACTGTGTCATGTATCAAGAATATGTTTGAGAGCCAAATTAATATAAGACCCTTATCCTTAGAACTGAATATTGAAACGTTGTTTCTTGTTGCCTCACCAAATGATTTTGTTTCCTATAATGATTTATGCGCTTGAATACATTTTAACTCAGAAATGTGTTACCTGAGCTTTGATGACAGAGAGTGCCATGTATTTTGAGGAATTCAATATTTATTTAGTATAATATCAGTAATATTTGTAAGAACACTGTTTAATGAGACAAACAATTCTATTTTGGTACTTAATACTAATTCTGAGTAGGCATACAGAGTAGTCCAACACAAGCACACAAGGGTTAAGGAACTTGCTTGTGGAATCTAAAAATGGCATCTACAACTTGTAAAGTTTGACACCTTCTTTTGGGCTGTAATCCATGGAGACAAACAGTGAGTCAGAGTTATTTGTGAAATTCAACAACTATTGTATTGCAAGAGAAAAATCGGTTTTGTAATGTTACAGACAGAGGGCAGTATAACACCAAGTCAGCTGGAAGAGTAGTATAGCCTATTTACAGTATAGCCTACATTGATTATTTCCAATTCACAGTAGTTTTTTCCTTCCTTTTTCCTTCATTGTCTGTCCATCTGACTATATTATATTATCCTATCTGGATAATCATCAATGATATAACAATAGCTCTTTTACAGGATTGCGGGACCAACGTTATTGAGAACTTATTTGAGCAAAAACTACAATAATCTATAGCAAGTTCACTGGACTATAATTATGGACGACAATGGAAACAAGCTTCTGCCTTTTTTAAATAGATCTATCTATCTACCTACCTACTGCTTTTGCGGTTAAATCTTTTTTTTTAATCTTTTTATTTTTTAAAGTTTTAACCACTTTTTAGACTCATTTTGAACACATGAACATTGACACCCTCTTTTGGGAAATTAAAAAAGTTTAGAAATATTCAACAATTGTCAAAAATAGCAAAATTATCAGATCTAAAGGCTCACAAAGCATAGCTATTTTTGTTATTTGTCATACAAGGAAGTAGGTTTTAAGTGATACATTTATTTCTGTGAAGCTTTTGACAGTATACTTGAACAGTATACAATTCTTTGCCATGGGAGTTCAAAAAGTGTATGTTTTAATTCCAATCCAACATGACACCATGTGATTGGGATAATTAGTTCCACCCTGGAACTAATTATCTGGTTAAAGGTGTGTTAGTAATTGTGAAAAAATTGTAATACCACTGTAATGGAACAATGCGTTCTGAAGGATGGTCTCCAACATAAGTTAGTGGTAATTAGGCTCCACTCGATGGGAGCCAGAGTACTGTAGGGTTTCATCTTAGCCATCTAAAGTTTAAACAATTCTCAAATTTAGACCTACTTGTAGGAGGACAAAAGCAGTGTACATTTTAGAAAAAAAAACTAGTATAATATATATGTTGATTGTGATAGCATTTAAGGGTGATTAAAACATTATTTTACTGTTACAATTACAAAATATGCATTATTATTTGTGTATTTATGGAAATGATAATGTTTCTAGCACTCTTTTAAACTCAATTTGATATATTTCCTATGCTTAGAAGCAAGAATAGCAATGCCTAAGCATAATGTTCATCCCCAAACAAGTGCAAGTTGCATTTGATGTCATAATAACTGGGACTGACTACTGCCAGGTGGCCAGATGGATCATAGTTAGCGACATAATAGAAGAGAGAATAAACACGAAACCTGATGCTGGCTAAACAGAACATGATATCAAAATACAGCTTGTGAGTTAATGGAGTTCCTGTTCTCTCACACAACTGTAGCTGAAAAAACTAAGACAAACCCAAATAACATCATATAATCTAGGAAAACAGAGTAGTCTATACAGACCATGCAGAATTGTGTGTGTGTGTGTGTGTGTGTGTGTGTGTGTGTGTGTGTGTGTGTGTGTGTGTGTGTGTGTGTGTGTGTGTGTGTGTGTGTGTGTGTGTGTGTGTGTGTGTGTGTGTGTTTTTTGGGGGTTTGACTCCCATGTACATATGTATCGTTGCATGCTCATGTGTGCATGCTCATGGCTTCACTGTTAAGGTGTGTGGCTGTACATAATGTTTGTTAATAGTTGGTTAAGGATTTGTAACTATGCCTTATAGATAGCAAAAAGATCGCTCAAAAACTGGCAGTTAAATGAGTTATAAATGACTTGTCAATGTTATGACTTGTCAATAAGGTTTATATGCCTTAATAATTAGCCTAATAGCCTAATAAATAGACACAAACTAACTAGTATGCTACCAACACATCCAACATTTCTATACATCCATACTGGAAAAGCTAACACAAGAGCCCTGAAGTAGTGAATAACAAATCATGATTTAAAGGTTAGTAAATCTTTTTGTTACGGATGTTATTCTAAAGTATGTAACTGTTCCTCATTTACTCATGTTAGCAAATCAGGAATAGACTCTGTATGTAACTGTAGTTCCCTTTTCCAGAGGGTGGCATACCCATTTTCCGTTCTCATCTTCATTTGAACATATTATGAAGGTGTCATCTGTTTCTAGCTCAAATCTGCTGCTGAGCCAATCAAATGAAGCTATGGGAAACTGACCTGGAACAGGATATACCACCTTATGGAAAAGGAAACTACAGATATGCACATAGTATTCCTGATTTACAAACACGAGTAAATGAGGAATAGTATAACAGAATGGTAGAAACAGCCTTAGTTTGCACTGATAGGTCAGTTACCATATAACCCCCACGGAAGACACGGCAGTTGACCTATCAGTGCAAGTTAATCACCCTCACTGACCTTTTATCACTCCTCCTTTCCCCAAAGGTTGGGTATATGCGATTGTTTGATTATTATTTATTTTTTAGTAGCAGTCTTATCAGTTTGTTTTGAGTGCTCCGATTACAATTTTTGGGGCCGATCACCGATCACCGATCACTGGAATCAGTATCCGCCGATACCGATATTACCGATCACAGCGTCAAATCCATAAATCCTTCTATTTATTGTACTGTAGCAGTATTTATATATTTAATGATTATAGCCATCACATCAGGAAATTACAGGTCATGTTCTACTTGCCCGAAAAGTAAATTGGCATCATAAAATGATAGGTACAATTTTAACACTTTACTTTCTACTTGCAAATTCTGGGGCTGCACGATGTCATACCTCAATACTTATGCCAAATATCTCAATAGCTATTGATAGATAGTATAGGAATAGATAGTATAGGAACCAAATGAACCAGCTAGGGTCCATTTGTACACCGAGTTACAGATCCATAAGGGTCCATTTGGTTCCTATAATTGAGACGTCTAGTTTTGTTTTTAGTGACATGGGGGTGTTAGTGAACCATGAACCATAAACGAGGAGATCCTGCCCAAAAATGTTGTCCTTTGGTTGAAACTTCATGATCAGTTTTGATGCAATCTTTTCACCGGAAAATACAGAATACGACCCAAATACGGTATAACCTTGTCTTTACTTTACTTTACTTCTGATTACATTGCACCAACTCTGACCGTAAAGCCTGGGGATGCACAAGGTTGTCAGTGAAGCCAAAAAGTATGGATTCTGATTTTTCCAGACATAATGTCAGTTTGTTATCAGAAAGTGCAGATATTGCTGAGCTCAGTGCTGAGGGCTTTTTCTACCAGCATTTTGTCCCTGTCCGAGACCAGGAGTGCAGAGTCATCCACAAACAGGAACAAATTGCTTTTACATGCTGATTTCACGTCGTTAACTGGAAGCGACGATGAAGGGCTTGTCTGAGGACGACCTAGAGAGAACGTATAAGAACAGTAACAGCCCCAGAATGCTTCCCTGTGGAACCCAACAGTTCACTGGGAGGGACGAGGACAGGTTGCCATTTACATCAACCACTGGTTCTCTTCTCATCTTTGTTTGTCAGCAAATACATTATGAAAAACAAAAGACATAATCAGTAAATCAATTACTGATACATTACGTAAACAGACAATGGAACTTCAAACTGATGTTCTGGTTGAGAACTCTGATATGATATAGATTTGCTTCATAAAGTATAGCTAAGATATATTATATCAGAGTTATTTCATTTCAAAAATTCAAGTCATGAATCTTTAAAGTTTTCACTAATATCCACTTTTTGTAGAATTGTTAGCCAGTTCCATTAACAAGTTAATTAGTTACCCTTTCACAGTCCCATCACAGTATGGGTAAAATTGATTCCACGGCAGAATAATGTTTGAATTGATAAAATGTGTAGAAAGTAATTCCCTCCACACAAAAAAAGCCTTTTAAATTGAGGCCAAGGGGATTTGTGATCCCTCTGACTTTTCCAAATGCTTCAATAAGGGCCTCTGAGCACAGACCCTGTTTGATGAACAATTCTGTTGCCCATGGCGGTGGAGCTAATTAAAAGCTATTTATAATCAAGGGGAAATATAGCTGAGAGAGGGGGGGGGGGGGTATTAAGAGTGTCATGAATCAAAACGAAAGAATCATTGAAACCAAAACTAAGGAATCTTCAACATTCACTTCACATGGGCAACGGAGGGATAATACAATGGATGAGCTGAGAGAACAGACAAAACCCAAAACAAATGATTCAGAAAGAAATCTTCTCTCTTGCGAGATGGGGCGGGGGGTAGGGGGTTACCTGCCTCCCTTGAGCACTACTGAGACATGAGAAACTCCTTTAACAACTTGACTAACTATGACATTTTATCACTTTTTGGAACAGACTTCAGTAGTCAAGTGTGATGTAAGGTTCCAGTTATAGTGCAGGTGGGCCCTTCTCTTGAGGAAGAGGAGAAGACCTGTTGGCAAAGTCGATCTTGAGAAGATAATGATGAGAAATAATAGCAGAAAAGTATTTTCACATAATCTGTTCCAGAGCAAAAGATACTGGTTCCAGGTGAACGACTGACTGATTAGTTATCTGCTCCTGTCCATGTAATTACTTGACTATGGAAACACACCTCAATGAACTCATTAACAAGCCATCATGTTTTCACAAATAAATGCTAATCATTTCACCAGAGAGTAGCAAAAACATTCAATCATGTGCATGCACACCGTGCGACACAGGCATAAACAGAAGGTCAATAGGCTGCATTTCAATTATCGCTCATCAACCGGAGCCATTATGTCACATGACTTCGGATAACGTGGGCGCCCACGGTCATACGTACTGGCAATGTAATCATTCAGAAGCTGGGCTGCAACTGCAAACTCTTTATTAACTCGTGGATAAGAACAAGAGTGAGAAATCACTCATTGATGTAACAGGATACAAAAGTCTTGCCTGAATATGAAACATGACATTTTTGTATGTCAGCTCATGGAATACAATCTTTTCTCCCGTCCTCGCCCAACTCATCATAAGTGCAACTGGGATTGCACTTGTGAGGTCTTGTGACACAGTAATCGATTACCTCTTGGCTATGCTCGAGTCAACACTGTCATCTCTTCACTAGTACCCTTTCCAACCCCTTTCCACCCACTTAATCTCCTCCACCTGACGTTACTTTCCACTGAGGAGAGACATGATGGCCTCACAGGAAATGGTTTGAAAAGCTGAGAGGCATTGAAATCCCCTGGCAGCACACACCGGAGGCCTCATTATAATGAAGGTTATATCCCTCTGTCCTCTGTGTCCCTCTCCATTCAGAAATCTCTCTGATGTCCAGGAGTCTGTCCTACAGATGTGAGGTTTACCCCTCCAGCATGCCAGTAGCACTGCACATCTGTGGCACAGTATGCATGAGTGTGGGAGACTCACAATTAGAAGGAGCCCAGGTGTGTGTGTGTGTGTGTGTGTGTGTGTGTGTGTGTGTGTGTGTGTGTGTGTGTGTGTGTGTGTGTGTGTGTGTGTGTGTGTGTGTGTGTGTGTGTGTGTGTGTGTGTGTGTGTGTGTGTGTGCGCGTGCGCGCGTGCGTGTGTGCGTGTGTGTGTGTGTGTGTGTCTTACCCATACTTCCCTGAGGAAAGGAGAATAATAAGAGATCTTCAGGTTAGTCAAGTTAAAATCCAGGTTAGGCTATACTGCACCAGCACTACACTCATATTAAATGTCTTTATTTCACATGGCTATGTTTTGCCACACACAAGCCATGTGGTCTGGTTACAGTTGGGGTCCTGGCCTCTGTGCCTGCCTGTCATGTCCAGTCATTTCTCACATGTTTGCATCCCAGAAAAGTTCACTCATCATGGTGCCATAATGGAAGGCAACCTATTGCTGACACAGATAATGCCTTGTGGAGTTTTTCTCAGCCCTCTGTAGCTATGGACAAAGTTAATTCTCAGGGTTAAGTTCTCTTAAAAACATTGGAGAGTGGATAGCAGCCCATGAGACACCAGTTATTGATGCATTGTCCTCCATACCATTATCTCGCAAACCACTGGACCAATGAGCGTTGTTTTACTTTTTGATTGGGCTGAAAGTGAAACTTGGCCCAAATATGGAGATGACTGACTTCATAATACTGATGTCATGACATAGATGACTGACATACACTGGCCACATGACATCCAAGATCCACATAGAAGCCAAGTTGTTATTAGATCCCGTCCCTGTCCTGTTATATTATTCTATACGTATGACCAAAGTATGTTTCACTGTTTCAGGACTTGCATAGCCAACACGGGGCCATGCAAGTCGGGAACATGCAAGTCGGAAATACACACCCCACCCATTGTGCAACACTCCTGTTGTCTATTGTACTAGTTGTACTCATTGTCAGCTCCACATCATCGGGTTTTGCTTCACTATGACCACAGCTTGTGTACTTTCTGTTTCATTGCACAAGCTGCCATTTATATTGGTGATACGGCACAAAGGAAGCGAAGCTTGGCCAATCCTTTAAATATGTGGGGTTGGCCAATCAGGGACTTATATTGGCTAAACGGCACAAACGCGAAACGTCACCAATCCATAAAGCAGGCAGGTCGGGTTGGCCCATGCATATACTAATATAATAGTTGGTTAAATGGACATCTGCATGCTTACTCAGACAGTTTCTCATGAATAGTGAGAGAACAACTGCTTGTCGTTTCAGTGCAGTAATGCTTGTCAGACCAGTTAGGACAGGACTGGGAGATTAAACATCACACTTAATACTTCAATGTCAATTTGTCAAAATGTCAAGCCATGTTCAATTTACTGCTGGACTTTTCCTGTCCATGAACATATGAATCCCAGTTATAAGCCCATGGTGTATGGAGACATCTGTGACAGTTGGTTAGAACTATAATTGAAATAAAGCCTCCCCTGGCATTGAAATAAAGCATCCCATACTTTATTCATGTTATCAAGCTGTCATGTTGCTTGTTTTCATTACAGTGCAATGAAAAACTCCAGGTATTGTTTGTAAGTGGCCAGGCTTTCACATTCTTTCTCATTACATTTCCTAACTGGACACACTGTCACAAATCATGGATGAAAATATTAATTTCTTGATAAATTAGAGGAGAAAAACTAACTCTTCAGATGTGATGTGTTTATACCAACAACTTTATGCTGTATCCTTTACCTAATCCACCATCAGTTTGTAAAGCTATTTGGATGTCACTGACAGGTTCCTGTGACTTAAATGTTTAAATGACGAATCTGCTTGAGCCAGTGAGCTAATCATTCAGCCACTTCCTGTGTTTCAATCTAATGCTGCTTCTCTCCATTCTCTGAAAAGCACAGATAATATGGAAATGACGTTGCACAGCATTTAGTGGAACAGTTTCACAAGACAGCACTTTATCTATCAGTCAAATCCAGAGGGTCTCAGTAGAGCCCTATGATAATTAAATTAAACACTAAATGTGTTTCGTGGATGGCCTGGCAAAGTGTCCTCTGAGAGCTGTACCAGCATCTTATAATAATAACTATATCTTGAAAAGAACAACCATTTCCATTTGTATACTCTGCATCTGTCCTTACAGCTTTGGTTTCAATTTGTTATTTTAAGATGTACAGTTGTACGGGGGTGGGGTGGGAAAGTGGCGTGGTTTCACAATGTGTGTGTGTGTGTGTGTGTGTGTGTGTGTGTGTGTGTGCTCGCGTGTGTGTTTGTTTATAAAAACAGACATGTAATGGGCTTCTTGAATGTCCTAAGTAAAGTATCACAGTTCCATTTAACAAAGTATCAGACCCTGGCTGATGAACGGAGAGCAGTCAGCCAACTGACATCCCCTGCACAATAAAACCGTCTACATCACTGAGGAAGTCAATAAAACCCACATGCTCCAATGCCACTGTAACACAACACTGAAGCGGACATGCCCGTAGACGTGGTTCTGTAACACAACACTGGTCAGGCACCACCATATCTTAAAGAGGTCATTGTGCCGTATACGCCTGCAACACCTGTGTGCTCCCAGTGTGTAGGTTTACTTGTGGTTCCTAGAATATCTTAAGAGAAGAACGAGAGGCAGAACCTTTAACTTTCAACTATCCTCAACTGACCTTCTCTTTGGTCTGTGAGGGAGTGTCCCTCTCTACATTTAAGATTACTGTAGGCTAAAAAGGGAAGTTAAATGGGAGTCTTTCCTTTCCAATGTAGCCAAATGCTTGCTCAGGGGGGAAACCTTGGGTCTTTGCTCTATAATCATAGATTATATGATAATATCTTCAGACAACTTGTTGTGATTTGGCACTTTAAAAAAGAAAAACATTACAATTGAAACACTAAAGTGGTCATGATCATAGAAATGGTTCTGTAACGCAACACTGAATGGGACATGCTCATAGAGATGGTTCTGTAACACAACACTGAAGCGGACATGCTAGTAGAGATGGTTCTGTAACACAACATGCAGTGAAGCGGTCATGCTTGTATAGAGATGGTTCTGTAAAACAACACTGAACACTGAAAACAACACTAGCATGTCCACACATGCTAGTAGACATGGTTCTGGAAAACAACACTGAAGCGAACATGCTAGTTGAGATGGTTCTGTAAAACAACACAGAGCGAACATGCTAGTAGACATGCATGGTTCTGTAAAACAACACCGAAGTAGACATGCACGGTTCTGTAAAACAACACCGAAGTGGACATGCTAGTAGACATGCATGGTTCTGTAAAACAACACCAAAGTGGACATGCTAGTAGACATGCATGGTTCTGTAAAACAACACCGAAGTGGACATGCTAGTAGACATGCATGGTTCTGTAAAACAACACCAAAGTGGACATGCTAGTAGACATGCATGGTTCTGTAAAACAACACTGAAGCGGTCACATTGAGAACCACTGCTGTACAATAGGAAGAAAAAATAAGGAAACAAAGGATGAAAAAGTGATGACATTGCTTTATTTGTTGAAAAGCAGTATTCATTGGTACACCTTACAACTAACGCCAATTATGTGCATTGTTTATGTGCCAGCTCATGTAAGGCTACGGGTCAAAGAACATTAATTAGCCCAACATTTCCCTGTGAAGTTGACAGTTGCAGGATCATTCTGGTTGGGTGCCTTAGATAATGTATTCATCAATCTGCATCTATTTAACTTTGTCTCTCCCTAATGGTAAATCATTTAAGGTTCCAGATGGAGTATTTTCAGTGGGATCAAAACCACCTTTTGAAAATGTAGGCCAGTTTTGTGGGTCTCTAAACCTTCTTTCTTTCTTTCTTTCTTTCTTAGAGAGAGAGAGTTTGAAGAGACAGCTGTCAATTCATCATGTATTCATGAGAAGTGAACAGGCAGTGTAGTAACTAGCAGAAATTAGACTGCCAAAACTTTCCAAACTTACCAACATCACACATAAAGTATACACTCCTTCTATTACTGGTAACAAAAAAGTGGCACCATTAATAGAAAATTATGTTCTGAGTTCAGTTACACTGTTTAGGCTATAAACTCTTCTACTGTACAGATCAGTCCAAAATGGCTGACCACAGCAGGAACTCTATCTCCATTTCAAGTTTCATATTTTCTTCTTTGGGCATCAAGGTGGTGTACTGTAGAGGAAAAACATCCACCACAGAGAGTGTGGACTCACTCCCTGCAATGATGCTCCCGCTTGGATGAACACAGTTGGCGGTGTTTGTGGGTGGGAACCCGGCAGGGAATTGTGTTCTTGTCACTGCACTAACAACTCCTACTGGTTGGTCTGTCTGTTTAGTTTAGTTTTTGTTTCATTTATTTAGGAACCCCATTAGCTGTCACAAATGGTAACAGCTGCTCTTCCCATGGGGTCCACACAGGTCAATATTCAAACATACATATATACACAAAGACAAATATGTTGCAAATGTAACGAACAATGATGATGATGATACAAATTATAATAATGATAATAATAATAATAATAATAAGGGAAATAATAATAATAATAAGACTACAGTGATGCAACACTGTTGTTCATTGTTCATGAACAGTCAACACAAAGCAAATGTGTACTGCATTTATGAATTAAGGTGAGATTAACTTTATAAACCCCATAGGGGTTTTCAATCTCATCTGCACAATCAGTTTTTATTATGTTGCTGACTATGTTGCTTCGTTTCTACTTGAGCAAGTAAATACAATTTAAATAAAGTTAAAAAGCAAACATACTTGGTAAAGGTAACATATTTCTTTTTTTGAATAAAACAATGATAAACTGATACTGAGCGTGAGCATCACATTTTAATCTACATCACGCCACTGTAATGCATATCTGTGCTCAAAGCACTTCCCCTTCACCACACTAAGGAAGTAGTTGGGGGAGAGAAAGAGAGAGAGAGAGAGAGAGAGGGAGAGAGAGAGAGAGGGAGGGAGAGGGAGAGGGAGAGGGAGAGTGAGAGGGAGATAGAGAGAGAGATTACAGTTTATTCAGGTGACAGCTCCAGTTGACTAATTTACTGCTTCAGGTGGCTGCTATAGAGGGAACCATGAATGCATCAGCAACTGTAGGAAACTACAGCAGAGGCACAAGCAAAAGTGAACAGGTAGGGTAATTACATTTTCTCAAGTTTTTCCTCTTCTAGTTTATAATTTCTGATAATGTTTTGTTTCAGTTGAAATATCTTTAGGATATTAATAGGGACCCTCCGGCAAACTTTGGGAGGCAATTATAGGATGGAATATCAAGAAAAAGCTGCATTACACATGTTTATCACATCCCCAGAGAGATATGTAGTGATTTGTGTGAATTTTGGACAAAATCAATAGGAATAGTAGCAAAAATCTATTTGGGCGGACACTTTTATGGCCTATAGGATTATGTAATGATATGTACAGAGTATCTGAAAGAGACTTTCATTAGGTTAAAGATTCATTGTTAGTATCTGACGGTGATCTGGAGAAGAAATTATAAAGGGTCTGAATGAACGAAATGACCTCCTCCGTCTCCAGGCAGTAGTTAACTGTATTGACTTCAGATTGAATGTATGGGGCGCACACAGGACCCATTCTGCAAGTGGGTTTAATTCACATATTTGTGATTACACTCCCTTTTATGCAACCGACACGTTACAACATCGTTGTTGCAATGTCCGTGCCAATAGCCCCCTACTGCTGTAGCCGCATGAAACAAGAATTTGCCTGTGTGACTGGTAATTAGAACAAATTCCATGAAGCGCTCCTCAATGGCACCATCAGGGGAGACATCTCAGCTGGTTTATGTTGGAAATGTCAGGCATTGACATCCAAATGAACACAGGCCTACACAGGATGGAAAACACTGTCACAGTTTGCAGTACACCAAAAAAAGAGCGTGGTTGGTTTTTACTTGCGTGCCGCCAGGTCCCCTGGAGCCTTGGGCTCCATGGGACCTGGACACTGAGCCAGTGTGACACTGAGCCAGTGTGTTAGATAGGGCTTGAATGAGTACATATACCTTCATATGTTAATACACACAGACAGAAATGGGTGAAAACTATCCCAAATTCAGGAGTCTGGCTGAATGTAACGTTTCTAAATAAGTCATGACATCCAAACCCATTAGGGAATTGCTAGAATGATATTTGCTCTCCATCCGGGGATCGTTTCAAAGTTTGATGAGGCTTGGGTGAGCTTTCATGCGTCACAAACTTAAGGGTGATGGTGTCTGTAGACGTATAGGGAAATGGCAGAGGCATACTGTAAGTGGTCAGATGTAAAGCAACCAGTCATGTAATGAATTCTCAATTGTGCATTGTAAAAATCGCGCGCACACACGCACGCACCCACCCACCCACCCACCCCCACACACACACACACACACACACACACACACACACACACACACACACACACACACACACACACACACACACACACACACACACACACACACACACACACACACACACACACACACAGATCACACACAGATCCCAGGTCTTAGATTGTGGGCAATCAATCTAAACATAAATATAGAGACAGAAAGGTGAAAGTCTTGCTGAGACAAGCATCTCGTATTTCACGTCGACAATAGAACAGGATATGATAGTAAACAGCAGTGCATGTGGAGATCATCATACAGGTGCAGAGGATTCGAGAGGAAGCTTCATTGCTCCAGCATATATGCAAAAAAGCTGAAAAAGTTAATAAAATGGGACAAGTGTGACTAATGTGATTATGGCCAATATATTTTAACTTACATAACATATTTTGAGATAATTGTACTACAACATTTCAGTTCAAAGGCACAGACATTTGTTGTTCCTGGGAAATATTTACACATCCAGGTCAAATTCCCAAGCCCCAAAATACATAAATCATGGATCCCAATTGTCCTATAGCAAATGATGATCCAACGCTGCTGGCTGAATATGCTGAAGTACAATGGAATTACATTTGGGGAGTCTCCCTCTGTTCATAGTGATGAATGAACCCTCTCTCTTTGTCAAAACAACAAAGCATGCAGAGACAAAAAGGCTTTGACGATGAGTAATTGTTTTGGAGCTCAAACATGTAAGCCTTTGCGTATAGTGCAGAATACTTCTGCCAACATGAGCTATTCAGACCACTTTTTTTCCCTTTACAAACAAACCACATATAAGCACACAAGTCTTAATGTGCTGCCAAGGTAATGCATGAAGCTGAACCTCCAGAGAGGAAGGTGTGATGGAGCTGCAGTAGAGTGGCTGTATTCTCGTTACCCACCTCTAATAGGAGCACAGATGAGATCCTCCATCTCTAATAGTTGGAAGCCCACAATTTGACATCTGTGAGTATCTCAGAGATACCATTGCTCATCCACAATAGCACAGATGTGTGCAAATAGCACACTGAGGTGCGTATACTTATACATAACAGCCATTTACTCTGGGTGTGTTTGAGTGAGAAGGTTCCAATGCTGTTTGTGCTGTGCAACGTAATACACATTGAGAATGCACAAAAACAATTTCTGCATTTTATGTGCTGTCTTTCCCCTCACTCCTTTTTGTCGATACATTTGAAAATAAATCGTGACAGGTTGTGCAGACGTTATTTTCTAGACGAATCTGGGACGATATACTGTATAGTCTTTGTGTCAGTGTGTCTCAGCATTTCCTCTAATGGCATGATTTATCCTTGTGCTAAAGCCAGAGCACTGACCTGTTTGGAAATCCTAATAACACCCATGTAG
The DNA here is from genome assembly GCF_963454915.1 of Gymnoscopelus microlampas. NCBI lineage: Eukaryota > Metazoa > Chordata > Actinopteri > Myctophiformes > Myctophidae > Gymnoscopelus > Gymnoscopelus microlampas. The sequence continues at coordinate 31,875,329 of NC_139942.1, read as the reverse complement.
TGTCAGACAGACTGCCATATTACACAGCATGTGATTAGTGTTTGTTGCACTGGAAAATAATGAAAGCTCATGTAAACAACTTGTTACCACAACGGTGGCTCAGAACAGATGGCCATGCTGCATGCAATTGAGCATCAGCAATATCCATCAGTGGCACAGTACACTTTGACACAACAAGACACTTTTGTTTGTACAGCATGGAGTGGTGCACCTGAGCATTTCCAATCTGGACTGTTTCATAAAAGCAATTATGAGACAATAGTGCACATTGCTCATACAGTACCTCCATCACAATTAGCATGCTGTGTCTTAAAAAAAACTATCCTCCAGTCTAGGAGTCAACAATGAACCGTGAAGATTAGATCTCGAGGGGTTCTCCTGACATGTTCACAGGACACAGGATTTCAAAATTCATATGGAGATAGCCTGTCAGTCTGTATTTCCCATCTCGTAGTCAAGATGCGGGGTGTGCATTCTATTTCTATGTAAATTGTGAGAAGCTGCATGTGGCACGGTTGGGTCCAATTCTAATTACTGTATGGATGTCAGACGATTGGCAAACAGGAGCTGTGTGGAACTGCAGGTGAAAGGCAATACGACAGGATGTTGTTGCACAATCAGACAGAGATAGAGTGGCAAGCACTCTGAGACATGTCCCTGAAAGCCAATGCTGGCGCTGTGAATGGTGTGCATGCGTGAATGCGTGCGTGCGTGAGAAAGACTGTGATTCCGTGTTTTTGTATACTGTATATATGTATGTAGTATATACGATACAGGTATATGTACTGTATATACCTTTTGTGTAATTCCCCTGTCATTGCATGCCCAGTTGTTTGTCCATCTAAAGGCAATGACTTCAAACAGAATATATTCATCACACAGCAATATGACCGTAGTCCCACGGAGCTGATTAGAGTTGTATACTGTAGATACTGTAGGTTGAGAAGTCTGTGTCAGAAATACAGTACAGTACGTATCACCACCCCTAAACAGCACCAACATAAAGAGACTGTTATGTTTGTGTGACAGGGTCAAAGCAGGGGGGTGAAACCAAATTGTAACATTTTTTATTGATGATGAAAAACCTGTATTACGCACTTAAAAACATCATTCTCTTAACTATATTTCTGCACTGCATGTTTTATGGTTGACAATGTATTTCCCCCCGGTCCCCGAGCCACTTGACATTGGACTCCCCTATAGGCTGTGTGACATTGGCCTTGTGACAGCGGACGGCCAATGTCCCCAGGTCACGCTGGTGGCAGAGCGAATGAGGGCGGAGTAGGGTGTGGCCCACCTTATTCAAAAGTGAGCGCGAGCCACTTGGACAGCAGAGAGACAGGCATACAGGGCAGTGTGGAAGTGACAGCCAGAAGGGACGGTTGTGCACAGGAGGAGCAGACATACCACGGAGCAGAGGTGGGGAATACAGTGATCGCGGCACGTACCAAGCCACCAGCAGCGGACGGTGAGCAGACGGCGCAGTAGCAGCAGAGACGGGGAGGACAGACAGACGAACCAAGGAACGGAGGAGAGGTCCAGTGGCGATAACGTTGCGCGCTTCACACCCTCAAAGCCAGACGTACAGTCTGGCGGGCGAGTAAGTGTCCTTCTATGCAACGTTACCTTTATAAACCCACGGTCCTAAACCTCATATGTGAAATATACCTGAACAGATGAACTGGTTCTAGTTTCTATGATTGCAGGCAATACGCACGAAGACAAGAAGAGACAGTGATTCCTGGCCTAAACCCCCGCTCCAGTTAAACCCCATATAAGGACATTCCCACCTTTTGCATTGAACCGTGATGAGTATATGACATATAGCAATTGAATTGGCACTTGGCACTTTACTGCTTCAGTAATAGTTGGCACTTTAACGCTAAATTCATTATTTATTTGCTATAGTTTGCACAAGCCCTGTCTGTTTTTAGTGTTTGGTGATTGTCTGTATTCCTGTATTTTAGTTAGTTAGTGGGCGCATTAGGAGGTTGAGGTTTTAGAATTAGTGTTATATTTTGTTTATGCTTTTCAATATTTTATGGCTTATAGACGCCACTGTATTAGCTTAATAAAATAGATTACCTTTTTATACAAACCTGTTTCCGTCCAGCTTTCTCCAAGGGATATGTGTTGAAGTGTTGTTCTCATTTAAAAGTATTGTACTTACCTGGGTAAACTCGAACCTGTGAATAGCCTAAGAAAGAGTGTTACAGAGGACCCTACCTCTTAAATAAAAAGGTGGCGTAGTCTTGCAGTACCTAACAAACAGTATTATTCTCACAGTAATTACGCACCCCGCACTTTACCGTGCAACTGATATTTTATTGTTGTGAGTTTAATGTGTATTGTTATTTATTTATTATTGAGACAAAGTAAAGAGTGTCAGCATTCTAAAAAGAAGTGGCAAGTTACATGTGACAACCTGGCCACCGTCACATATTTGGCGTAGCGCGGCAGGACTGGGTAGAGAACAACACAAAATCCCTAAGAAAAACTGTATTGAAATTTTGCTGTTTTGCTGCTTTTTGTTTTGTTTTGTTTGGTTGAATCAAGAAAGTAATGATGATGATGCCAGTGTATCCAGGGGCACCGTGGCTACCTAAGTTTTCGGGCATAGAAGGTGAGGAGAAATACAGGGAATGGAGAGAACAGATTAAAGGATTATTGGGCACTCAGGATTTAACAGAGGAGAAAAAAGTTGCTTTTGTAGTACAGACCCTTACTGAGGAAGCTAAGCGACAAATTAGTGTAATTGACAAGGAAGATCGCAATACAGTGGCCAAAGTCTTTAAATGTTTAGACACGTTGTATAAAACATCTGTTTCTGCTTCCCAAGCTCGTGCCTTGTTCTATGGCTGTGCGCAACGCGCAGGCGAAAGTGTGCAGGCTTATATTTTGAGGCTTAGAGAGTTGTTCTGCGGGCTGCGGCGGCTCGACCCAGACACCGCTCCCTCCGATGCCATTCTGCGAGAGCAGTTACTTGTAGGACTGTCTGAAGGCCCTCTGGGTCAAGCCTTAAGAATATATGCCCGTCGAAACCCCACAGAAGACTTCGCCGCCCTAAAAAATGAGGCCTTCCTACTAGACACTGAACATAGAAGAGAAGGGACTGCTGAAATCTTGTGCCATGCTGTTAAACCTGTCTCTATCCCAACACCCTCACAGGAATCTGAATGGAGAGAGAAACTGAAACAGGAGATTATGGAAGACGTCAAATCGCAAATGCAGGGGTTTACGCAGGAGCTCATGAAAGAGATCAGACCGCTCCTTCGACCCAACACCACCGATACACGACCTCGCGGTTCGCCTCCATCTGAACGACGCCGGGAGCCGTACCAACGCAACGAGTGGGATGAGGGAGGTAGGCCGATCTGTAGGAGCTGTAGGCAGTCTGGGCACATTGCTCGCTTTTGTAAATCTGACCCCAATCATTTAAACTAGTACGCCCTGTCGCCGAGGTCCGGGAGACAGGGGTGCAGCGCGCACTCGCCAGATCAAGGGCTAATGAAGTGTTTATTGGGGACTGTCCGACTATTGGGATCACTATGGGAGGAGTCCACTTAAGGGGGTTACTGGATACTGGGTCACAAGTCACATTAATGCAGCAAAGCTTATTTGAGGAAAAATTCTCACACCTAACGTTGGGAAATGGGCCCCTTGTTTTTAAATTACGCGCCGCTAATGGTCTTGACTTACCGTACACTGGCTATGCCATATTGGACCTAGAGCTGGAGGGAATGAAGATCCCAGGGAGAGGAGTTGTAATCGTGAAAGATGAACATTGTACTCAACCGCTGATTATTGGGATGAATGTCGTGAACGCTGTATGGCATGCCCTCTTTAAATGGCCTGGGAGGCCTGTGTTTCCATGTCAGCAGGGAAGGACGCTGTGGAAGGACGCATTCGCCACCTGTAGGAGGGTGGAGGCAGTGACGAACGAAGATGGGTCCATCGGTTATGTGTGGCCGGTCGGCCGGCGGAAGATTCGAATCCCCGCGCAGAGTGAAGTGATGATCTGGGGCCGCGCTTGGAGAGGACCAAATGGAGCGGACTACGAGGCCTTGATGGAAGCCTTGCCGGATGGAAAAGATTTGGGAGTGGCCCGTGCCCTCGTCACGGTGCGCCACGGACGTGTTCCCATACGAGTGTGCAACCCACACGCATATAGTCTGGTCCTGGACCGCCACCAGAAGCTGGGGAGGCTGTACCCGGTGGAAGAAGCGGATGTCCGAGGCGGCAGGGACCTGAGCCTGTCCCTGGGGACCGACGGAGAGGTGGAAGTGGCCGTAATCAGTGTGGAAGATGATGGACCACTGAAGACCCTGCCCGAAGAGATGGAAGTGTTGACGGAGCGTGATGACCTGCCGGAGGCGCAGAAGAGAGAGTTACACGAGATGTTGTGTCGGTGGAAGAAGGTGTTCGCCATCCATGACGAGGATTTCGGACGGACGGACGTCGTGCAACACCAGATACCGACCGGAGACGCGGCACCCATACGAGAGCGACACCGGCCGTTGCCGCCCTCCATGTACCGGGAGATGAAGACCCTCCTGAATGAGATGCTGGAGAAGGGAGTCATCAAGGAGAGTTGCAGTCCGTGGGCGGCACCTATCGTACTGGTCAAGAAGAAAGATGGCAGCTGGAGGTTCTGCGTCGACTACAGGAAACTTAACGCCGTGACGCACAAGGACGCCTTCCCCCTACCCAGGATAGAAGAGACGCTCACCAGCCTGACGAAGGCGCAATGGTTCTCCACGTTAGACCTGGCCAGCGGGTATTGGCAAGTAGGAATGGATCCCCGGGACCGGGAGAAGACCGCCTTTACGACCCCGCTGGGCCTGTTCGAGTTTCAACGCATGCCGTTCGGGCTTTGTAATGCGCCCGCGACGTTCCAGAGGCTGATGCAGCAGTGTCTGAGTGGTCAGGTGACAGAATCCTTGCTGGTATATCTTGATGACATTATAGTATATTCACCTGACTTCTCCTCTCATCTACAGCACCTCGAGCTCGTCTTCCAACGCCTGTGGAGACATGGACTGAAGCTGCGGTTAGACAAATGCAAACTTCTGCGGAGGGAAGTGCAATTTCTGGGCCATGTCGTGGACAAAGAGGGAGTGCGGCCCGATCCGGAGAAAGTGGTGGCAGTGCGGGACTGGACACCACCCTCAACGGTCCGCGAGGTCCGCGCGTTTCTAGGTCTAGCGGGTTACTATAGGCGTTTCGTGTCCTCTTTTGCTGCTATAGCACGACCCTTAAACAACTTATTGATAGGAATCCCAAATGACGTAAAATCCCACCAGTGTAAAGTCGAGTGGACTTCGGAGTGCCAGCGGGCGTTTGATGCGTTAAAGAGTGCCCTCACACAAGCCCCGGTGTTAGCGTATGCGGATTATACACAGCCTTTTGTGGTTTACACTGATGCGAGTGGCCGTGGGTTGGGAGCGGTTCTAGCCCAGGTCCAAGACGGTCACGAACGTGTAATAGCTTATGCAAGCCGCAGTCTCCACCCGACCGAGCAGAATGACGCAAATTATAGCTCGTTCAAATTGGAGCTTTTGGCCCTTAAATGGGCCGTGACCGAGAAGTTTAAAGATTATCTCACTGGCGCTCGATTCACAATATTCACGGACAATAACCCTGTTGCGCATCTCCAAACGGCTAGATTGGGAGCTGTGGAACAACGGTGGGCTGCTCAACTTGCGTCGTTTACTTTCGACATCAAGTATCGACCGGGCAAAAACAACGCCAACGCTGATGCCCTATCGCGGTTCCCAGTGCAGCCTGCAGATGTGGCGGCTGTACAATCGACGCCAGCAGCCCGGGAGGATGAGTGGAGAGAGACGCAGGATCGGGATCCAGATGTGCAGGTGGTGAAGAGGTGCGTGGACCGGGGGAGAGCCCCTAATATGGTGGAGAGGAAGAATTGGACTCGGGGAGCGCGGCAACTGTTACGCCAGTGGAACAAACTGATTATACGAAATCATGTGTTATATAGGAAGGTGACCGATCCTTATACCAAAGAACAATACTCACAGATCATTTGTCCAGGTTCACGCAGAGAGGAGGTATGGAGAGGAATCCACACGGCCGCGGCGCATGCTGGGTTGGAGAGGACCTTGGCCCAGCTGCGACGTCGGTTCTATTGGCCAGGCATGGAGGGAGCGGTGCGTCAGTTACAACAGGGTTGTGTCGCCTGCAGCCTGCAGAGGAACAGGTCAGAGCCTCGGGCCCCCTTACAACCCTTTGAAGTCTCATATCCACTAGAAGTAATAGCCATTGATTTCCTCACATTAGGTAGGCCTGCTGATGCGTGGCAAAACATTCTGGTAGCTACTGACTTATTCACCCGTTATAGTTGGGCTATTGCCACCCGAGACCAGACTGCGCACACCACTGTCCGTGCGTTATGGACGCATATTATCCAGCCGTTCGGCTGTCCGGCCCGGTTCCACTCAGATCGAGGCCCCAACTTCGAGTCCGAGTTAATGCACCATTTATGTCAGACTTATGGTATTGCAAAAAGTCGCACCACTCCGTACCACCCGGCTGGGAACGGTGGAGTGGAACGATTTAATCAGACATTACTGAACATGTTGCGATCACAAGACACTGATAAACAAGGAAGATGGAATGAGCACTTACCCGAGTTAGTTCATGCTTATAACAACACGATCCATAGTGCTACGGGTTATGCCCCCGCCTACTTAATGTTTGGCCGACATTTGAGGCGCCCTATAGATGTCCAGTTAGGAGTGCAGTCAGCGCAAGAGCGCATGGGAGTGGGTGGCTGGGTACAGGACCACCAACAGAGAATGGCGACAGCTTATAGGACCGCAGGGGAGAGGATGGGAGAAACGGCCAAGAGGAGAAAGCAGGTTTATGACCGTAGGGCCGGTATTACACCCCTATTACCAGGAGAGAGAGTGTGGATTCGAAATAGGAAGAGAGATGGCCAGGGGAAATTGAGTACGTGGTGGGACCCCGAGCCTTACGCAGTGATGGAACAGGTGGGAGCTACGGGGTTGGTGTACCGAGTCAGACCCGAGAAGGGGGGGCGAGAAAAGACCATACATAGAAATGCGTTGAAAGTGTGTGTAGCCCCCAGGTCGCCCCACGAGGACCCCCCAGCTGTAGTGCAGCCCGAGCAGGTAGAAGCAACAACGCCGCAGTATTATGGGTTTCTCTCCGTCCCGAGAGCACCAGATGAGCCACGGCGCTCGGGAAGAGCAAATATAGGCCAGCCACCCCAGAGGTATGGACATGATTAGGGACAGTTGCAGGGACTGGCAACGGAAAAGTGGGGGGGGATGTGACAGGGTCAAAGCAGGGGGGTGAAACCAAATTGTAACATTTTTTATTGATGATGAAAAACCTGTATTACGCACTTAAAAACATCATTCTCTTAACTATATTTCTGCACTGCATGTTTTATGGTTGACAATGTATTTCCCCCCGGTCCCCGAGCCACTTGACATTGGACTCCCCTATAGGCTGTGTGACATTGGCCTTGTGACAGCGGACGGCCAATGTCCCCAGGTCACGCTGGTGGCAGAGCGAATGAGGGCGGAGTAGGGTGTGGCCCACCTTATTCAAAAGTGAGCGCGAGCCACTTGGACAGCAGAGAGACAGGCATACAGGGCAGTGTGGAAGTGACAGCCAGAAGGGACGGTTGTGCACAGGAGGAGCAGACATACCACGGAGCAGAGGTGGGGAATACAGTGATCGCGGCACGTACCAAGCCACCAGCAGCGGACGGTGAGCAGACGGCGCAGTAGCAGCAGAGACGGGGAGGACAGACAGACGAACCAAGGAACGGAGGAGAGGTCCAGTGGCGATAACGTTGCGCGCTTCACACCCTCAAAGCCAGACGTACAGTCTGGCGGGCGAGTAAGTGTCCTTCTATGCAACGTTACCTTTATAAACCCACGGTCCTAAACCTCATATGTGAAATATACCTGAACAGATGAACTGGTTCTAGTTTCTATGATTGCAGGCAATACGCACGAAGACAAGAAGAGACAGTGATTCCTGGCCTAAACCCCCGCTCCAGTTAAACCCCATATAAGGACATTCCCACCTTTTGCATTGAACCGTGATGAGTATATGACATATAGCAATTGAATTGGCACTTGGCACTTTACTGCTTCAGTAATAGTTGGCACTTTAACGCTAAATTCATTATTTATTTGCTATAGTTTGCACAAGCCCTGTCTGTTTTTAGTGTTTGGTGATTGTCTGTATTCCTGTATTTTAGTTAGTTAGTGGGCGCATTAGGAGGTTGAGGTTTTAGAATTAGTGTTATATTTTGTTTATGCTTTTCAATATTTTATGGCTTATAGACGCCACTGTATTAGCTTAATAAAATAGATTACCTTTTTATACAAACCTGTTTCCGTCCAGCTTTCTCCAAGGGATATGTGTTGAAGTGTTGTTCTCATTTAAAAGTATTGTACTTACCTGGGTAAACTCGAACCTGTGAATAGCCTAAGAAAGAGTGTTACAGAGGACCCTACCTCTTAAATAAAAAGGTGGCGTAGTCTTGCAGTACCTAACAAACAGTATTATTCTCACAGTAATTACGCACCCCGCACTTTACCGTGCAACTGATATTTTATTGTTGTGAGTTTAATGTGTATTGTTATTTATTTATTATTGAGACAAAGTAAAGAGTGTCAGCATTCTAAAAAGAAGTGGCAAGTTACATGTGACAACCTGGCCACCGTCACATTTGTCTCTGCTGTTGGACAAGATTTCAAAGACAGTCATTGCATACTATTTTCCACTATAGCATTTAGTAGAAAAGAGCCGTAGAGCATCTGTCCTTCTCCACGATGTTCCCATTCCCATGTTTAAGCAAGTATATAGGGGAGGGAGGACATGGAGGGGTGGAAGTGAATATGCAGTGGTGCCACTGCTCGTCTTTACTCAGCCACCTTCAGCAGCACACACATACACATCAGTAAGCTGTGGAGGAACCTTTGAAGCTTGGTGATGCATTGCTTCCTTCCTATACCATCACCAGGGCTCAACACTCCAGATTGCTGTAGTGAACTGCAATAGGCTTGCTTCCAACTCCTGATATCCACAGTACTCACTGTTCAGAAAGATTAATTTATGATTGTGAGTATGCGTAATTGATAATCAGATGAAGGGGAGGCAAGGAGAGAGCATCTTGCCATATCATGCCATAGTGAGGAATAGAAAAACATAGACCCGTAAAAGGATCTATAATACCTGACTTTGCACAATCTTATGATAAAAATAACTATAAGCAAGAGTCCATATCCACTGACCACAACATCTATATTTGGTATCTCTTGAAGAACATAACTCAGCATCTAAATGAAGAGTTCTTAGGTTACCTCATGGATTGAAACGAGATCTGAGAATGCGCCACAGAATTTGTGGTACTCTTGTCTACTATCTCACAGGAAACGTGTTATTGACAACAGGAACTTGAGAACGCTGATAATATTGTTTAAATTATGTCTTGGTGAGAACATTTAGTAGCTCGGTATAAGTGATCCTTCAGTAAACAAAAGCGCAAAGGGAATCATGTGAAATCTTTTTAGGGTAAACAACATTGTTCTTTTTAACATTTGGACTCCTTGATTGACTTGATCCATCATCAAAACAGCAGGAGGATGTGAGAAATTATGAAATATTAAGTTTATAACAATTACATTAGCAGGGAAGGGGGAACTATTTGTAATGTACATTGTTTACATCCAGCACAGGCACAGACAATCCCTCCCCTTGTATCACAAAAACATAGCCGATGAAATGTATATGTAGATCATTTAGATTGCCATTGTTGTACTTCTGTCCAAAATCGGATTCATCTCAATACATCATAATACTTTCTCTTGCCTAAAACGTCCATTCCACTGCCAAGAACCTGTCACAAGAGAAACATAACATCATCATCAACATGCAATTGTTCCCCTGTGACTTGAAACCTCTAGTGGCTGCCATCAGGACCTCCACAGTGCTCCTCCAGCTTGTCTGACCGAGACCGAGTGGCTGCTGTCCAAGGTGCTGATCTTACTTCTGGTCAGTGGGGCAGAGTTAAGTCAAACAAATTTTAACTGACTGATTAAATGTGATATTTTTCTAAGTTGCGAAATGGAAACATTTCAGTACAGTATTTTTTGTACTCTGCAGTGGATGGAAATGAATTAGCCTATATATTTATCTGTATGGTGGGTAGAGAATAATGTTTTTTTTTTTTTTTACAATAACTGTGTGTGGCATAATATTTTGACCAAAATTAATGTTCAAGTGTGAAACATTTAATTTGTTGCCACAGATGAAACAAAACTCTGAAGTTGCCAAAGGCTTCACAAGATAAGGATGTATCGAGGGACACAAAGTTAGTCTTGCCTTGTCATTTCCTCCTTATTATCCATCTTCTGTGTGTGTGTGTGTGTGTGTGTGTGTGTGTGTGTGTGTGTGTGTGTGTGTGTGTGTGTGTGTGTGTGTGTGTGTGTGTGTGTGCGTGCGTGCGTGCGTGCGTGTGTGTGTGCGCGCGCGGGTATGCGTGCGTGCGTGCGTGCGTGCGTGTGTGTTTGTGACCTCATTAGTGTTTTCCTATCACAGCCCTATTGGGAATTGTCGGAGCAAATCTGTGTATCTTTGGGTAGGCTATTCTATTCCATATTTCCTCTCCTCAATTATTCAGAGGCCCATACAACACAAGAGCAGTGCGGCAAGCACACCACCGAGAAAAGTGTGATTACAGTAAAAAAAAAAAAAAAAAACGTCCTTAAACCCCCACAGGGAGTAGGTTCAAGGGTGTTGCTGATTTTAGCCTACAACATAGATAGACGGACCCTGCGTCTTGTGATCTTGAACTTGAGCAGTAAAATAGTGTAATTCCCTCCTCATTAGTCTACGACTGTGAAAAAAATATGGCTAAACTAGTAGTTCTGCGCGAAGCAGGTGACATTTCTTCCCCGATCAGCAGCACCCAAGCAGTGCAACTGCTAAGTGCCTCTAATTGCTATCCCACTCTGGACTCTTTTCTCTAACGGTGTGTGACTATGATGTCTTTACCTCACACATAGGCTAAATTACTGTGTGAGATGAAAAACTGAGAAATAGCCTATAGCCTACTGTACAACCCATCAGAAAAACAGTTTTGCTTATTGTCAGAATCACGCAACTGTTGAATGTTGATTTAGGCTACAAACACGTATAGGGGAACTGAACGGGCATAGGTTACATTGAAACGTCAGTAAATTCATTAAAACTGCACTAATCTAATGCAAACTCAGTCGTCAAATATCCTCTGATGTAGCCATGGATCACACGACTGTCGTCTGTCATGACCGTCATGGATGAACTTCAACCTGGTGTTTGCACTTTCTCCATTTACGGCCCGTACATCTACATAAACGTTCACATTTCAAATATAAAGTAGGCCTTCTTATGCCATGGCCACGGATGTTACAATTATATACGGGCTCTCAGAAGTACCCATATCTTCCGTATTGTTCAATAAAAAGCATTTTATTGGCATCCGATTGGTGGCCATTTTCTCCGTTTTTTTGCCACATGCTTTCAATTACGCGAACCTATCAGTTGGGATGTGTACTGCACTCTGATACATTATAACTCTATGACACAATTGTCACCAATCAGATGAAAATGCTTTCCATTGAACAATACGGATGATACGGGTACTTCTGATGGACCGTACATAATTGATACATCCTTGGCCATGGGGTAAGCACTTTATATTAGACATTTGAATGGTTATGTAGCTGTACGGGTCGTAAATGGGAAAAATGCAAACACCAGGTTGAAGTTCATCCATGACTGTCCTGATATGACAGTCATGTTTCAGTGATTAGGATGGCAGCCTCATAGGCTATAGGCTATGCTTTTTGGGAACGTAAATGCACAACAGCGGCAGCATCACTCTTGCCTGATTTTAGTGTTTGTCCTTAATCAGATGAGCAAACTCGTCGTGATTCAGTTCAAAGAGTATTTTTTGGTAAACGCCCCTTCAACACTGGAGACGAAAAGCAACTTTCTCCTGCTGTCGAAATCACAGATCGGCTGATGGGGAAACTTCTGATCTGATCCACTTGCAGTTGCATTGCATCCCTGGATTTCCGAGCGCACACGGATAGGAACATTGATATAGATAGATCTCTAGCTGAACGGGACGTTTTGATTTTGATTTTGCTAAGATGTCACTGACGGCAGCTTCAAGTTCAACTTACACGGGCTCTAATTACCGGGGAAGAGTGTTGCGTGCGAATGTGTAGGTTGGGAGAGAGAGAGAGAGAGAGAGAGAGAGAGAGAGAGAGAGAGAGAGAGAGAGAGAGAGAGAGAGAGAGAGAGAGAGAGAGAGAGAGAGAGAGAGAGGGGGGAGAGAGAGAGAGAGAGAGAGAGAGAGAGAGAGAGAGAGAGAGAGAGAAGAGAGAGAGAGAGAGAGAGAGAGAGAGAGAGAGAGAGAGAGAGAGAGAGAGGGACACAGACAGACAGACAGACGCACAGAGACAGAGACAGACAGCGATAGATTAAAGTTTATTCAGGACCAGAGACAGCTCCAGTGACTAATTTGGTGCATGTTTCGGTTGGCTGGGAATCATTATGAACTCATCAGCAAGTGTAGGAAACTACCGCAGAGGCACTTGCAAAAGTGAACAGGTACAGCATGCTTTCATTCCTCCCTCCCTCTCTCCCTTCCCGCCGATTATAGCTACTGTCTGATAACGTTTTGTTTCAGTGGAAATATCTTCAGGATAGTGTTGCTGCCTAATTAGCCTATTATTCTGATTGTTTGGGAGGTGCTAAAGATTTCCATCTCAGTATATTGAGTGCTTGGCTGCGTGCCCTCCGCTGAAAACAAAGACGAATAGACTCGTGTTACACATGTTCTTCTTGTTGATGTTGCTTTCATTGGGTGTGTTTCAGCTCCATTTAACCTTGGTTGTTTTTCGGACATGTCCCCAGGGAGCGCTATTAGCCTAATTTAGGTTTATGGTGCATACCAAATGTCCTTTTGTAGTAAAAGTCGGAGATAAATTTGAAATCAAGGCCTTGTGGGCTAGGTGAGAGGCATGAAGTGTACGGTGTCCTTCAGAAGATGTCCCTGTTAGTGTTCACTCTACAAGTTAATAAACTGGCCAGAGCAGAGGGCATGGGCAGTATCAGGGTGTCTTCCTTTCAGCGGTGTAAAATAACTAAGTACATTTACTCAAGTACCGTAGGCCTACTTAAGTACAATTTGTAGGTATTTGTACTTTACTGGAGTATTTGTAATTTTCTGTATAGGCCTACTTTTACTTCTACTCCACTACATCTCAGAGGAAAATATTATACTTTATTACTCCACTACAATTATTTGAAAACTTAAGGTACAGTTACTTTGCAGATTTTGATTATTATTACAAAACATACAGTATACCACTTCAGCCCTATGTACATTTCGGCCATTTGAAAATAGGCGATCTACAAGCTGACATTTCTGCAACGCATTGTGAGCTTATAGGTCTGCTATTTTCAAAAGATTTTAATACATTTTATACATATGAAAACTTGTGAAATGGGACTTTCTGCATGATGAGTACTTTCTACTTTTGGTACTTTAAGTATATTTTGATACCAATACTTTTGTACTTTTACTCAAGTACATTTTTAATTCTGGACTTTTACTTGTAACAGAGTACCCCTATTTCTACATTGCAGTATTGATGCTTTTACTTAAGTAAAGAACGTGAGTACTTTACTTAAGTACACCTGTCTCGGTCGTAGGCTATCATGTTTCTGGGGAAATAAATGTAGTTTAATAATTTGCATCTAAAACGAGAAATGTTTTGCGTTTCCAAAAAAAGACACTTACATGTCAAAATGAGGAATATTTTATTTTATGTTTTACAAAGTGTGGGAAAGATGTCTGCCTCTAGAGGGCACATCTCTCAATAGAGGTGTTAACATTGTATTTTTTAAATGTAACGGCCAAACTGAAGAATTCAGAGCTTTTGTGTTAGATTTTTTTTTTACTGATTTCTTTTGTTGTTGGGAGAACTGGGCACTATTATGTGGCGAACTGAGTCAATTCACTGCCCATTTTACATTTTAGAACCCATTTCTAAACACTCACTACAACACTCTCTACAACATTTACATTTAGATTGTAGATACATGTTTTCCTTAATAATGAGTCCTAAATCACAAGATGCTGCAACAAACAGACATACATGACAGACAGACAGACAGACAGACAGACAGACAGACAGACAGACAGACAGACAGACAGACAGACAGACAGACAGACAGACAGACAGACAGACAGACAGACAGACCACAATAGGCCTATACACAATAGGTCTAGAACAAAAAAGTATGTATGCTTGATGTATTGATTAATTTATTTTGTTAAAATACTTTACCAAACAAATTCATAATGGTGAATGTGTACACCAAAATATTTGTACTTTTATTTACTTAGTATGGTGGGCAGAAATTACTTCTTCTTATTTTTTTATCACACATAAAAAAACAGTGTGTAACCAAAACAAATGTGAGAAGCATTTGTAGCCATGATGAAATAAAAATCTTAAGTTGCCAAAGACTTCACAAGATAAATGGATGAATTGCGTTACACAAAGTTAGTCTCCCCTTATAATTTCCTCCTTAATATCCAGCTTGTGTGTGTGTGTGTGTGTGTGTGTGTGTGTGTGTGTGTGTGTGTGTGTGTGTGTGTGTGTGTGTGTGTGTGTGTGTGTGTGTGTGTGTGTGTGTGTGTGTGTGTGTGTGTGTGTGTGTGAGAGAGAGAGAGAGAGAGAGAGAGAGAGAGAGAGAGAGAGAGAGAGAGAGAGAGAGAGAGAGTGAGATACTGTGATTCTGTTTTATTTTTTGTCAAAGTCTTTTAAGTACACCAGTCAGTGGTAGTGAATAGTGAATAGTCATAGGCCTAAATTAGCTTATTTTTGATTTACTCTTGACTCTTTCTTGATTTGTTCAGCCTATTTCAAGTCAGAATGAGTTTGCCCTCTGCTGGAAGGATAAAGCTATGGTGATTGTTAACAAGATCCGATTCGACGCTGGCAATTTATCGATAGACAGACCATTCCCCCCACTATTTTCCATTATGAGCCATGAAATATCATTTTCCTTAAACTGGATAATTGGAATAGGAAATACAAACAGCAACTACACATTCACACACAGATTTCTGCTGACATTGGTCCCAAAGCCCTAGATGATAATCAAACTTTCCTGAAACTTTCCTGAGACCAGATGTTCTCTTGGATCGGTTCCATATGCTCCTTATTAAATTCTGGTACAATCTGTGGTCAATTTGCATAGAAAAGAAATCATTAAGTCAGGCTGTGGATACCCGAGTCACAGAGGCTCATCAGAGGATAGATAGAGTGTGTAATTTGAATTAAATGCAGATTTCTCTTCAACAAGGCTCATTATAAATGATATGGCTTAACTGTCTGAGAAACCTTTTCTAGCTTGCCCTATTCTACCTCATCCTTTCTTACCTTTCTTCCTCTTCTAATCTCTTGCTGTCGTTTGAGTTAAATCACATAGGCAATGACACATTGCACCATCTACAGTGTTTCCCAAACAAAGAGTCAGGACCATTTTTGGGTTATGCTAACATTTTTATGGGTTGTGGTCCCTATTTTTCACATTTCTTAAATGTTTTTTAATTTTTATTTCAAAAGATATCTTTTTTTTATTTTTTCAAAAGAATTTCAGAAATAAAACAATAAAATAAAGAAAATACCATAAATAAATAGTCTTTGAAGAAATTGTGAAAATAGCATATCGTAGATTGCTTATCTTGACTATATTAAATAGGGCTTAAGTGGTTAATTCATAATGTATTTTTGTATGTTTGGGGCCTGGGGAGACACCAAATTTATCTTTTGGATCTCTAGCTAAAAACCTTGGGAACCACTGCTCTACGCACATCAGTGCCAAAATCTAAAGAAATTGCTTATGCCAAACTGCAGTGCTTTAAATCCTGTTTTGTCTATTCAAGTATTTCAAATGACATTGCAGATAACCACCGCTTAAGCAATGATTGTGCATTCAGCATGCAATTGTGGAAAAGAAAAAATACTACTTGCTCTATCATAACCTTTTATTGGCGTAGGTAGGATGTGAATTATAGAATGCAGCTTCAGGGAAAGCAGACCAATCCCATCCCTGTTGTTTTACAGAGCAAAACCCTGAGAGTGTAAAAATGGACCCTTATGAGTCCCATTAACAGTATCAGGATTTTACTGTGTATTTGTCTCATCTTACCCCTGGGTCCATTTTTACACTCAGAGTTACAGTAAAGTAACACTCAGGACTTAACTGTGGAGTCCTCTTATCTGAATGTATGCAGACTACTGTAGCTGTACTTTTGCTCAGTCCTGCTGACTCGTCAGTATTTATAATCTTAATGCCCCCCTGAGTCTCTCAGCTGAACTGTCATTCCTTATTTATAATCGGCAAATTAATGTTGGATTCATCACATTTTGAGGTAATTTACATCAATGTAAGGGGTTATTAGGCATCATTTAAGTATGTTTAGACAGTTCCCTATGGATTAATGATTGGATTTCATCTTTATCTTCCGCAGCCAACAGTGGGATAGTAGCCTACTATATCTCACACTCAGCGAATCTTGTCTCATATATTGTGTTGGCTCTGGTGTTTGTTGTTGTCTGACACTTTAGAGGCCGACATCTTCCTCCGGTGTATACATTTCCATCATTTGCATTTCCAGAGTGTTATCTCAAGGTGCTGTCTGTTACTTGAAGATAAGAGTGATATTTCACCAACTGGGAAAACGTTCAAGATGCTCCAGGTTTCCAGAGTCCATAGTTTAGGGTTGCAAATGTCAAATGTTCAGTTATGTCAAGTTTACATTTGGGCTTTAATTTGTTGAATACTATACAGCTACGGTATTACCCTTTGCTCATATGATTACAGTCTTAATCCATTTGGTCAGCGTGTGGATCTCAAGGATTTATGGATACAGTGAGCTGAATGATAAGGTTCCCCTGGGATGGAGAGGAGTAGTGCAGATAATCCCTTTTGAAGTTATTTGTTAGCAGCTGGTTTATGTACGGATGAACTCCGTTCAAAAGCATCCTGTATTAATTTAGTGGGCCTTCTGTGTTCACCTGTTGTATTCTGAAACGCCTGCTTAAAATGCTATTATACACACCCACTATTAGCTCATACAAATGAGTTGAATTGCATTCAACGTGCGTTCATGTGCAGAATAACACACGCACATACACACTCGCACAGGTATGCATGCACGCGCGCACACACACACACACACACACACACACACACACACACACACACACACACACACACACACACACACACACACACACACACACACACACACACACACACACACACACACACACACACACACACACACTTAAAGTGTGCACATGTTGATGCCATCTGTTCCTTTTATGCAATGACCATATTAAATGTGATAATAATATACAGTAGCTGTGAACAATAGCACATTGTTCATCGTAATGAAATTGGAGACAGGGAAACAGCAAGGCATAACCGGCCGCAAGAGACGACACCATTCAGTTCAGACTGTACTCATTTGTCACCTCTAACCGCTGTGCTAAGGTTTGAGGCTCCCGGGAATGTTTGCTGTAGATGGGAACCATGTTTATGAAAGCTGTCCAGGTTTCTGGCTCTATCCACCCTGGGGCACCTAAAGGACCTCCCAACCTCTTCATCTTGGCCCTAATCTCTCCTTTGCTGTCCCCGACAGAACAGGACACATCTATATATGTCACCTGTGAAAGATGACCCAATAGTGGGGTGTCAGTATTCCGCTAGTTTGTAAGTTACTGAGACCTATGATCTGCACCAAACATATAATTGGGCTCATTTCTATTCACAACATTAAACCACTGCAAGTTTGCCAAGCTCAAGGCAGAGAGCTGCTCTGAGAAGCATACCAAGTACATCAGGAGGAAACCCTCCTATCTCCAGAGAGGTGTGCAGGAGGTGCATGGAGCCGCTGAGCTGATTAACCCGGGACAGGACCTGTGATCTAGTTGAGGGTCATGGTCAGGGCTGGGACAAGCACACACAGTAAAATCCTCAGTGTTATTCACTGTTATGGTCCCTTACGGGTCTTTATAGTTACTGGAGGATTTTACTGTGCACAAAGGTATAAGGGTAGAGAAAGCCTGCTGTGGCTCAAATGTCTGTCACTACTCCTCCTTGCTGTGTTCTGTTAAATATGAAATACAGAAGAAATCATGAAGCTAATTCTGAGCATGCAACTTGTATTTCTTATGAGCATATCAAGGGAGTCACAAGGGTGTCAGATGAGTTTACATGATTTGCTCATGTTGCAGACACATACACACATTTTCACACATACAGGGAGCTTTCCTCAATGTTTCCTAATCAAAGTATCAGTATTTCACCTGGAACTATCTTATAGCAGGCATTACAATGTAAAACACTACTGTAAGAAGTTACTAGCAGATGGAAACTCAAATGGGGATGATTTCTCTGCTGTAATCTACAAAGCTATGACTGTTTGGCAGGAAATATTGAATGATTAGCTTACTATCTATTCATTCATTCATTAAACAACCTTAATTAGGGAGATCGTCAGCTCCCTTTACACTTTAATGGCAATGTTTTCCTTTACCTAATTGATTGCTCATTTATCACATTCCAAGTCAATAATGAACCCTGTTCTCCCAATGGTTCCTATTACTGCTCTCAAGTCTACTTCACTCTGGTGCCTTTATCATGTGAAATAGTGACTTGAATGCACAAAGAATGCCTAACATACTTATCAATTTTTAAGAATGGGCAAAGTTATTAAATTGCAAATTTCCTTACATTTTCCATGACACTGCTCATAGATAGATAGCATTGATAATTTGGTTTCTGGCAGCGGATCTCAACTCGGGGCAATCTGCACCATCAGCAGAAAATGAGGAAATTGACACAGGCTGAGCCTTATACTGTAGGAGGAGTGTAATTATGTAAAGAAGCTCAATCCACACAGTTAATACACTGTCAGCAATGACAAAAACCCACATCATCCTCTGTGCGGCAGTGACCTTTTACACTAATTGCAGTTACAGTGACTTACAGTGAGCCTGCAATGTTCATAATCACAGACATATGTCATAGCTGTAAATGTGACAAAAATGAATGCAGGGGATGACCAATCAGGAGCATGTTATAAGTGCCCCAGGGAAATGTCAGTGTAGGGAGTCATCTTGCTAAAAGGGACAGCTTTTACCACCGCTGCCATCACATCACTTACAGTAACTCAAAAGGTCTTTATTCGACCCCAGTTACAATTCTTATCCTTCTCTCTCTGTGGGGTGCATGCAAATACAGCTTGAACTTTAGCTCTCCTTTATATTCAAGGCCTAGTATATGCCTTAAACCGAAATAATGAAACTTCATTGTATGATGGTGTTGCACAAAGAAAATAGCCAATCTACAAGTGCACAAGGCGTTGCATCATGATTCATGACGCATTGAGAACTTGTAGATTGGCAATTTATGCTGTGTGAAACCACCGTATGACGGACTAGGCATATAGGCCTGAGATATTTGAGAATTATCTCCTATAATGACATGTAGTTAAAATACTTTTTGGCCTGATTAGCATGATTCATGTGGAGGAAGTGTCCCTGTTCCCAGTGACTATTCTGCTTCCGGAGTTGTTCCTTTGAATGAACACCTTGTTTTATTGCCGTGTTGTGAAGCTGAAAACCTATTGCAAGTATGTTATAACATCCATAACTCTATTGTCCTTCTTTTGTTGTCCTGTGTATAAACAATTTGTGCTAAAGTAGTTCCACTATAATGGAGAAAACACCCTCTTTATAGGGTCCTATGAGACAATTTTATCAGTATTTATGAGGCACTGTGGAACCACCATCCAGTTACTACCTCAGTATACAAAATAAAACTCCTGTTCATAAAATAGGACTGTGGGCCTGTCTTCCCTCTTTAATATTCATTGTTCTGCTGGATATTTGGCAAGGTTAGTTTTAAAACGGTCAATGCTGTGTGCATGTTAGATCAGACAGCAGAGAGCACACTTATGAAGGCGTAAACTGCTGTTCCAAGACTTGATCCGGCCTGGGTGATGTTCACATGTTGAGGATTCACACGTGGGCTCAGCATCTCCATCCAACTAATGTGTCCAATCAGTGTTAGAGGGCAGCATTAATACCAGCCATAATTCAGTTCCATTTTGACTGGAAATTAATTGTGGGTAGCCATGTGATTCACTTCTCCCGGAGTTGGCATGCACTCTTCTATACAGTAATTAATGAGTTGTGAATGCTTCGTTATACACGCTCATTATCCAAAGGTATTTCCCATCTTGGCTCTGCCCTTTGTCATAATCAACTGAATAGATTAGGTCAGCACAGGAAGTGGAGAGAGGGAACATTTGGCTTTCAATTGAAAAAGGGTTTTTTAATTAGTCCTAATCTCACTAAAACCCATTTCATTGCAATCCCCCCTACCTCCCCAGCTCTTCGATTCAATACACCCGGAACAAATGCTACATAAATAAAGCACTAGCCTGACTTGCGCCAGGCTTCTGTCTTCTTAACACGAGTAGATGGGAGTGGAGGCAATATTTTATGATGCAGGAGACAAGATGCATAAATATCACCTGTGCTTAATCACAACCTAACTGGGAAGATCCAATTGATCCAGTTCTTGGTGATATCACTCCAACTGACAAGGGATTACAGATGCATGCTCACACATTCACATACTATGCCAGACCCAGTGTAAGGAAAAATGCATTGTGTGTGTGTGTGTGTGTGTGTGTGTGTGTGTGTGTGTGTGTGTGTGTGTGTGTGTGTGTGTGTGTGTGTGTGTGTGTGTGTGTGTGCGTGTGCGTGTGCTTGCGTGTGCGTGCGTGCGCATGCACAAACTGAGTGTGTGCTTGTGTGTAAACCACAGTTATATACAAGGTAAACTCATAAATTAAAGTGTGTGTCTGTGTGTGTGTGTGTGTGTGTGTGTGTGTGTGTGTGTGTGTGTGTGTGTGTGTGTGTGTGTGTGTGTGTGTGTGTGTGTGTGTGTGTGTGTGTGTGTGTACGTGCAAATGTGCGTGTGCTTGCGTGTGTGTGCCGAGCGTGAGCTTGTGTGTTCGCAGTTATGTTATGTACAAGGTAAACTCATAAATTCAAGTGTGTGTGTGTGTGTGTGTGTGTGTGTGTGTGTGTGTGTGTGTGTGTGTGTGTGTGTGTGTGTGTGTGTGTGTGTGTGTGTGTGTTCGCGCGCCACATCCCAGTCTCATAAATTTACTCTCTCTACAGTATATTGAACCCTACACCTTTTCTGGGAAAGGTCCTTGCAGAGTGGGGGACTCGAGTGATGCTGAGAGAGTTTGAGTGTCCGTGAGAGAGAGTGAGGGGGTGAGTCAGAGTGTGAGGGATCTAGAAAGGGAGGGAGGGAGTACGGAGGAGAGAGATAAGTAGTGTTTGGAGCAGCCGGTGCAGAGGAGTTGCACCCCCCCACAACGCCCACCCCCCTCCTTGGAGGCGATGCTGCCGTCTGTGTGATTGATTCAACCCAACGAGGAGAGGGACATTCTGGCCGGCCTCTTTAGACCCCTGGGCTGCACTCTCCGCTCCTGAAGGCGTCCCCCTCCTCAGATACCTCCAGCGGCACCCCAACTTCACCGCGCACAAGGTGTGAGCGCAGCACAGTGGCGTGTCTGAGAGAAAGCGGGGGAAGAAGCCAGTGGTACTTTTCAACATGTCTGTCCTCGTAGCCGCCCAGCTGAAGATAGACACCAGCACTCCTTCCAGAAGGGTAAAGGGCCTTTTTAGCATGCATGGCACGGTGCGGGGGAATGTCTGTGTTTATGGTTGAGTCTCTCACTGCTGACAGACACAAAAGACCGCTGGCTGTCTGTGAGAGCAACAGGACAGCTATTGGAGCAGAGGGGACAGGTATGACTTTCCTTCTGACAGTCTTGATGGACGTATGGCTGTTTAGTTTTCTTTTAAATGCTGTTTTGTAATGGATAGTTAAGATGTAGTAGATGATGGTTAACTGCCTCTTTGTCATTATTCATGCAATGACCAACTGGATGTGGTCGCCATGAGGAAAAGTTACGTGCACAGAGTTACAGTATGTGTTGTGGGTGAGGTATTCAGATTCAGAGAATGTTTCTGTTTGGGTGACAGATTTGAAATCATTGTTTTTACATTTCAGAGCTAGGAAATCCCATTCCCCATCGAGGTGATCTCAGTCATTCAGTGGTGGTATACAGTAGCTAGCTCTGAGATGGTCTAATGATAAACACTCTCTCTGCTCTATCTCAACTCTGACTCTGAAGTGGTCATAACGTCATTTTGTCATGGAGGATTGTGGAAAGTTGAGATAGTTTCTGTCATGCTCTTATTAATTCTGCTATATATTAATGCTGAGAGGATAGGTTGACCTGTCTGTATGTATGGTGGCGTTATTACAAAAGACCCCTTGCGCAAACCAGTGGCCCCAACAGAACAACAAATGATGGAAAGCTAACTGATGGCACTAATAATGGGACAACTCTCAGTGTCAATATAAGGTCTCTTCTTACCATATTAAGGTGACACACAATTGCAGAGGCATACAGAGGTGTAAATGATAATGGAGGTCTGTGTTGTATGCTTCAGTGTGAAATCTCCCAGGGCTCCTGAACCCTAGAAGTAAAAAGAAATGACTCAAAACCAAATATAGGAGAGTGTGAGGGACAGGGCAGTTTGTGCTGTACAAGGTGCAGGCTATTACCACACATTTGCGCTAATGCTTGTATGCACCCATATAAACACAAACACATGAGGTGATGAAATTCAGTCACAAGTGTTTATTCGGTGGCTCCATATCTGTAACTCTCACTCTCACTGCCTTATCTCCCTCTTCCTCCTCCTCCTCCTCCTCCTCCTCATCATCATTATCTGTTGTCACAAACCCGAGGCAGCTGTAGTCTCCTCTTTCAGTCAGACCCAGCCATTCAATTCTACCAAATCGGCAAGCATTAAGCCCCATTTATTCAGTGACTTATGTGCTGCAATTTCAATTTGGGCTTAATACATGGCTTTCACTCCTCTGCAATATACTGTAATGTAAAGGTGCAGTACTCAGCATGATATCATGTTACATTTTACTATATCTCGCAGGCTGCTCCAGCTGCTGTAGCAATTGCAGAGGTGCATTTTACATAATAGATATGGTAGAGCATTCACTGAAAATGAGCACTTCCTGGGATGCTGACATACATGTGAATACCGGTGAATTAAACATTATTTTGAGAAATATGATGCATAATACATGATATAAGCCATGTTAAACATTGGTATGGTCTCATCACATTGGCCAAAATAAACATACCGTGTGGTGCAGTGCCTAAATGTAAGCATTATATCATGACCTGAATGGACCCACTTCTGTGATTTGTGGAGAGTCTGCTTTTGTGCAGTCCGCCACAGCCGTAATAAAGTGCTTTGACTTGCAGCACATTCTAATTGAATTCCGCATCGTTACATGGCCTGAAATGAGCCAAGTGTTGTAACGTAGCGTTGGGGTGTAATTCAATGATAAAGAATGTATTCCTCTGCACAGTCCTATTAACTTTGGCCTTCAGTGAAGTATAATTACATTTTGATAAACACTGACAGAGCTAGATGTTTCTACACCCTTTTTATATCTCCAAGCCTCCAATCTAATATTGTTACACTGGTAGAAAAATAATCTATTGCAAACACTCTGCAAACTTTTTTTCTGCTTAAAGGTTGTTTCTTCAAGTATAGTAAATGGATAAGGAGCTCATGGGGGCTGAAGGGTGTTTTATGAAATTTTATGAAAGTCTTTTACTGGCAGGATGGTTATAGGACTTTATCACTCATTTTATTTATGGTTTTACATCTTGTTTTATTTATTTAAATAGCCTATTCCTAAATGTCATCCCTGTGGCCTGTGGGTGAACAATTTTAACTTTTGATTTTGTATCAACTTAATAATATTTTTCATTTTCACCACCAGTAAATAAAGGCAGGCGGTACCTCAACCCCCTTTTCACCACATTCACACAACAAAATAACATGATTTTCTGCTTTCTTGACAGCAATGTTGAGCTTGAAAAAAGAGATAGTATTCAACCTTATAAATTCCTCTGGGAAGAGCAGTTATCATAATTCTTTAACAAAATGTTACAATACACAATTCACTGCACATTCAATTTCAGGGAATTGAAGATTAATCAAATATATCTTACATAGAAGACTATCTTGGGAGTACTCTCATAGTAGAAATGCACTTGACCATGCCATGCCAAAAGCCAGAGCATGTAATTCAACACAGCTATCGCACTGATAAGAAAACATGTTGCTGGCTGACTTATAGCTCAGCATCAAGGGAAATCATTAGTGTCCTGTTAAGCCAAAAGAAAAGGGTTGCAAAAATATAATTAACATGACCTGTAACTAAATCCGTTCTATTATATGCATGTAGACACTGCGGAAATGAAATATCACTCTACACTCATCAAACCTTAACTGATTGATCTGTTTGCCTTTTCTTCCAATTAATTGCTGTGTGACTTTCAACAGGGGAGACATGCAGGCCATGCAATGTTCTGTAATATAATTGCCTTTTATATGCATAGTAATTATTCTGTGAACGTATTATGATACTCTAATGATGTACAGGTATGTCCCTGAAATAACATTTCCCTTACAAACAAAAACATAGTTGCATAGTGCTGTAGCTATGAACTATGATGTTTTTTTAAGGAATGCATAGATAACATGTATATCAATTGAATTACCATTTATATGTTTCTATATGACAATAATGACTAGCTTGACTTCCTTCCTTGTTCACAGAGCTGATTGTGTCATATTGCTTCATGGTATTTTACCATATAAAAAAATACCCAATGGGATTTTAGCTGCAGGCAAACTCACAGTAGTCAAGCATACTGTGGATCAGTTAGACTTACACTCAGCATAGAGGGTAAAATAAATACCTTTCCTCCTGTCACTGTAGGCTACCACTTTCATTATATTGCTCTTGGCACTATAATAAAACTTCTGTAGTGAATTCACCCTGGAGAAAACCTAGCTGTAAAATATATAGCAGTGTCTCATAACACAGTCACACCAAATTCATAATGTATAATGAAATGTCTGAGGTTATGTTCTCATACGATTAAAATGCACTCACAAGGCACCTACTGTATAATATAAATACGACTCACTGTGTGCCTCAAGTAAAGTGCAACTGACCACGATTATGAATGAACAAATTAGAAGGCTAACTTTATTCTTTATCATAGCATGAGTGAGTTATTATTATCTGGCTACAACACCATTAGTTAATTACAGCATGAGCAGCTATATGCTTAAAGGTAATTATTAACATTGTTACGCACTTCTCTCATAAGTCTGAAGCTGTTTTTGGTCAGATATACCATTTGGTTTTGAGTGCAGGCAGTATGTTTACTCTTCTCTGAGTAACCAAGGCAATTTGCCTCCTAAACACAGGGCTTTGTTGTCTGCTGTGTTGTTTGTGAGTGGTGTAAAAGCTGTAATGTGCCTCCAGTCCGCTTGGGCATCTGTGAGTAGTTGATAGGGGAGCATAGTCCTGTGGGAGTGTTAAAGCAGGCAGGCAGTTCACAATGGCTGCCCAACAAGGTGAGGGAGATTGGAAGACATCCATCAGAAAGACCGAGAGGGGTATTAAGGGAGCCCAACCTATTTCCCAGGGGCATGCAGGAGTGGACCCATGAAAAGGCATTTATGAACAAGAGAAACAAACACTGACAGCGATAAGAACAAGCCACCGTGGAAAGAACGAGGTCACTACGAAGGGCTTAATTCCCAGGGAATTCTCTGTTCATGCCAACATAAATCTGTAATGAAACTGTATCCATGTTACATGCAAAGCCTGTGGACAAAACTATTACAAAATTCATGAATGACATCCCAGGCCAAAGGAAAACAAATTGATTAAAACTGAAGAGATGGATATAAATTGACAGTTTTTCAAAGGGTATTGGGCCTTTGAAATCAATGTTCAGTATTCTACATTTACTCTGGCAAGGGTTATACATTTTGACTAAGCTATGAATCAATGAGCCTTCAACAATTCTTATGGAGATAGAGACTACAAATGGGGAAATGAATTTAAATACACTCATTGTTCACAGGTGAATAAAAATATCCTTATCTTTTTAGCCATTGTAGTCGAGACATGGTAATTACTTTTGGCAAAAGGGGTGACAGCAAAATGAACTGACGATTTGAATTGACAGGCACAGTTGGTCAAAACACAAAAAAAGTGATACTTGGAAACCCAAAGTTAGCTCTACTTTGAAAAAGTCTACTCTTGTGAAGATGACCTATTTGCTAGAAATGCAGCATGGCCCAAATGGGGAAGTGGCTTTAGCCGTCACAGTTAGAGGCCATGGTGTGTTCTCCTGTGGCATGTGTGACAGTGACTGAAGAGGTTCCAATAAATCTGCTCAAGAGCCTGTTGGCCTGCAGACATACAGTAAACCAATCCACTGTATTTAACAGCGACCTGCATTGCATTAGCCTTTGCGAGCATTTCAAGAAGCATGAAATTACTTTCAACACATGACTTGAACTGCATTAGTGGAGAATTATACTTTTTTGCATTCAGATATTTAGTTTGGGCATTTTATGCTTTATTTTAGATAGGTTAGTGTACAGGGATGGGAATCCTATAGGCAGAAAGAGGGGAGAGACAAGACTGACATGCAAGACAAGACAAGGATAGGATTTGAACCCACAAACAGCATGTGATCTATACTGTAACTGGCTGAGCCACCAGGCACCCCATGGAGAGATTATTTTGAAAGAGGGACAAAAAGATAGTGGTTTAAAGAAGGGGTGGGAATCGAAAAACGAATTACCATACAATAAATACATAATAGTGTAGTTTTAACAGACTTTTTTCTTCCTTTTTTCGATTCAATAACATCAAATCTGATTCAATTAAGCAACAATACAATTGCACTGCACTCACTCCCAAAGGACTGTAACTGTCCGTGGTGGAAAAAGTACTCAAATGTTTTACTTAAGTAAAAGTATCAATACCGCTAATGTAGAAATACTCTATTACAAGTAAAAGTCCGGAATTCAAAATTTACTTGAGTAAAAGTACAATAGTATTGGTGTCAAAATGTACTTAAAGTTGCAAAAGTAAAATGTTGAAAATAGCAGATCTAAAAGTTGTGAGCTTGTAGATCGGCTATTTTCAAATAGCCTATGTATAAAATAGGGCTGAAGTGGTTAATGTATGTTTTACAATATAATAATTTATATCTGCAACATAACTAGTATTCTAAAGTTTTTAAATAATTCTGATGGAGTAAAAGTACAATATTTGCCTCTGAGATCTAGTGGAGTAGAAGTAAAATTACTGAAGAATGGAAATACTACAGTAAAGTAAAATTACCTCAAAAGTGTACTTAAGTACACTACTTCAGTACATGTACTTAGTTACTTTACACCACTGGTAACTGCCTGTGATATTGAACATGTATAGAAAGACTGTCCTAGCACAAAGCGCCACCGAGAGGCACTCGAGTTCCGTAGGCTACTTGGACCGTGTGCAAATGTTTGAACAAAACATTACACGCCCTGCTTCATCGCGCATTAACATATGCGTGTGTCTAATGTTTATTCGTGGCTTTTTAAATATTGAGGGCGTTCTGGGCAGTATCTAGACCACTGTCTGGTTCCCAACCTTTTTATCTCGAGACCCAAAAGAGAAATTTCACGTCTCCCCAGGACGCGTCACCAACGTGCGAGTGAGCTTGTAGATCGGCTATTTTCACTACTTCTTAGACATTTGTTTTCTAATTTATGGAATCGCTTTTTTTATTTTTTATTTTTTCAATTATTCATGAAAATCTTTGAATTATTTGTGGATTTTTTTTTTTATGTTTTGAAATAATAATACCGGTAATTATAAACAAAATGTTAAGGGATATTTACTCGTGACCCATAAAAATGTGTCCGCGACCCATTGTTTGAGACACCACACCATCCATAGCCGTGTTCAGCCCGCTGCTCTGGTCACTTCTCATGCAGAGCGCGTCCGCAGAGAGCGCCACTGGCTCCCAGCTCCCTTCATACTCTTCATACACACTACAACCCGAGCTGACAGTGTTGAAATATTATCTTTTACTCTTCTTGTGTGTGTGGATTCACGCACTATCATATCCACTGTCTGGACGATCAAATGTCTGATTGGAAACTCGCAGCAGCAGCATCTGGTCTGCTATCTCTCGTTGTGTGGAGGCTGGCTGGCATCAGAGGGAGCTGAAGAAGGGGAACAACGTGCTGTGAATACAGAACAGAACAACTATTGACACCTACTGTATAAGGAGCCCGCCGCCCGGACAAAGCAAATATATCGACATAAGATATTTAGTTGTATGGCTGCTTTCTATTGCAGTTTGTGAGGTATTTTGCTCATTTGACTGTCTCCTATATACTACAGTTTCCTCTGTGCTCTATTCTAACCCCGGGGGGAATTGTAGTTTACGTCCGCCATCGGTTCTAATCCGTGTACCTTTCCCTCATCGCTTTTTTCCCATTTTCTCAATTTTTGATTCAGGGCAAAAAGTTAGAAATTGGACAAGTCATCATCCATTTGGTTTTAGAAACAAATATTGAAAAAACAAGTAATTTGTCCATTTTTGGTTTTAGAAACAAATTTGAAAAAACAAGTAATTTTTCCATTTTCCATTTTGTATTTTATTTTGAAAATCAACTCAACGAAAGGTACACGGATTGGATCCTCTATCCAGACCCCCCCCCCCCCCCCCCCCCTATAGCCTACAAAATCTCTTCAGACGAGACCACTGTTCTGCTGTGACATGCTGTAGTAATTGTCTCGGATTGCCTGGACTTATGGCTTCACTATATCAGAGATTCACCGGGAAGATCAACACGAACAATTCCTTCCCGCATCACCCACCACCTGAGGCCAGCCACCTCCTGGGTGGACAGACCTGTCCAGACGAGGAGAACACCACAGGGAAGAACCCCCCCCAGCAGCCCCCCGTCGTCGACGGCCGGGGGCCGAGCCAACACCGCAAGAAAAACGCGAAAGACGACGAGGATGTAAGCTATACTGATCTTGCCCTTTATTTTATAAGATGGTTTAACTTCTTGTCACTTAATTAGGGCCTGTCCTTTCAAACACGTTTACAATGGTTCATATCATATTCAATAACTTGCAGAGGGAGACATAGTAGGTATAGTGGGCTTTAGGCTACATGGACAGCAGCGCGAACTTCAGTTTTATGGGATCATGCTCGAGAAAGTTTGAAAATGTTTTAATATTTGATCACGGTTGTATTCGACACTGTTCATCCATGCCGAGTGCAGTCATTTCATCGTTATGTAGCCTATTTTCTTTCTTTCGTTCCTATTCCAGAGCAAAATGTCCAAAGTGCAGTATATAGTAAGCTAGGATACTCAAGTAAAATGTGTGAATTTAATTCGGATAGTAAAAATCCATCCAAAAAGGATGAATTTTTCTTTTCAATCTTTTTTTTCAATTATCGATTTTGCGCGCAAAACCTGACGTAATCGCTGTCTGTCTGTCTGTCTTTTGTCCAACGCACAAGCTTCAAAGGCATCATATTCTGTCTGGGATTAACTTGATCTGTGATTAATGATATCAATTGAAATAGTTGCTGTTGCTGCCCAGCACCTAACCTTTCCCACTTTAGGCTATAGTCGCTTGCTTGAGCTTTCCACTGTCCATGGTGCTGAAATCGCCCACAATGTTATCTGTCCATGCTTCAGTCCACATGGTTTGTCCTTTTGTACGTGCACCAAAGCCAAATCCTGTGTTTGCTTAGCCTGCAATTTGAACACTGTAAGGTTGTGGCTTTACCTTGAGAAAGGGAGGTTCACTTTGTGCATTTTGACAAGGAAATATCTCACTGTATGATCCCTTTAACTGATTTTTAGGAGTTATTGTTTTAGTATACAGAGATTAGGCCATCGAATATATATGACCTACAACCTATGGACTGTCTGTAAAGTAGAACAGTTTATTACGTTCAACTGGTAAAGCTTTGGGCTCTACTTTTGTGCTGACATATTCCAGTGTATGAGATGAATTCTGTTAGTAAAGGTTTACTGATAAAATTTTATGCCAAGTCATAAGCACAGCACCTTTCTCTGGCCTGTTCTTTATAAATGGTGGCAGTGAGAAGACATGCTGCCATCGCTTAGTCGTCATTCTGAATAATTGATGTTTGTCACGATGAGAGCCAAGTGATAATGCTGTCAACATAGAAGCCACTGATACTGCAGGTGCTGAAAGCAATGACACACCTGCACTAGTCACACTGTGTAGTGAAGTTGATGGTCAGTTCACCTAGGCTCAGCTATATTCCTGCTGTATAACTTTTTCTTCAACTATAATGCTTTAGTTCTTGGAGGGTGATCTACTGGTGACCTGACCGATTACTTGTCTAAGAGTGAATAACTATCCCAGGCGGCTCAATTCTTTGGTGGCATAGTTATTAGGTATGCACTGCTCACCTTGAGGTCACCTTTAGCCATGATGCCCTCAAGTGCTGGAGCATCAAATTGCCTTTAGCCTCTGTAGATATTGAGACAATAGCTCCATAAGTGGATTTCTTTGTTTGAATGAACCTCTATTGCTTTTATTTATTAGTAGTGACTTGTATTCATTTATTAGTATTGACTTGAACCTATTACTGTACATGCTATGATATTTTCTTTTGTCTATTATATCTGTTATATGTGCCTATTTCTAAACCCTTTACAGTTAGCGGAGGAATATGGCAGGCAGCGGTTTACAAACTGTCCTGTTAAAACTGATAGAATAATATACGTTTTGATGAAAATATCACTATTAACTGTTTCACTGCTTATTCTGATGTAGTCCTAGAGACTACTGCGCAGGACTGCGTTATCCTTTTTTCTTTTTGAGACAGACGATTCATTTTCACTGTGCCGCGTCTGTTAGCACTATCGTATTTTCTGGCACAGATAGTGCTACCTGCATGGGAGATATCAGGCTTATCAGCCATTCAGTAGTTATTTATCTTTATCCTTTACTGCTAATGGCAATGCTGGAAGCCAATAGAGTGTGCTTAATTAATCATTGCTATGTGACTGCCAGAAATAGAATGACATTTTAAGCATAGTGACCAGTGGTGCGGGATACCATACAAGGTGGCATGTACCCTTAAGAGGGGAAACCTTAAGACCTCCCATTGTTTGGTCCAATCAAACAATGTCAGAATGTGACAGTGCAAGGTGACAGATGCAGACATACTCATGGTTACAGCTAATGACAAAACAAATAGCTTTGTGCAGGTTTGCTTACATTTGACTTGTCATAATACACCATCTAATATTAAGTCCTCTGTCTAGTCTCTAGAAGTTTCCCCACAAACGTCCTCATTGGTTGATAATTACATTGACTATAACGTTTTATTGATTATCAATTATCATTTGGCTGCTGTTCTTATCCAAGATAGTCTCAAACAAACAGTGGTTCCTTCATTAAACGGTACACTTAAGCCCTTTTTCCATTACGGCTTATAGACCAGTCCAGTCCAGCATATACCAGACCAGAACCGCACCGCTTCAAATTATCTACTGTTTCCATTACACAAAAGTACCCCTGCTCAAATCCACAGGTATGAGTAGCAGACTCCGGTCATTCACACTCATTTGTAATGTAAATTTTTGCCTAACAATGGAATGTAGGTGAGTGGCCAACTGTCCTGTATACAAATGCAAATCACCTGTGCATGTGGCCCAGCTTGGCCTAGCTCAGACCTACCCAGGACTGGGTACTTTTTAGGCACCAGTTTAGTACCACTTACACACCACTCTACCCACTTCATTGTAGTGGAAACCGCTGCTGTGGTGGTCGGTGTGGTGTGGTGTGGTGTGGTACCATGCCAATGGAAATCCGCCTTTAAGCACATCTCCTTTTCTTCAGCTATTAGTACTGTATATTTGGTCCTTATAGATATCCGACTTTCAGTTGACCATATGCAAAAAATCTATTTTTCCCTTTCACTGCCTTCAGTATTGACAGCTCATATTCTAACTTTGCAGAGCGTCCTACATAAGTGCCCCTCTGATGGAGTCAGAGGGAGCTCCATATTCCTTCTAGGGGAAAGATGTGGTGTATAAACTGCAAAGCTATGCAGGCTATTTCTCTGGGGATTAACACCAGACCTTAGAAGTACTCTGTTTTTTTTGTGATTATTTGAATAATAGGCTGATGTGTCCATTGCATTGCATTGCCAGCTGGATATATTGCACTATGTACTAGTTTGAAGCTGAATTTACCTAGTGGACTCCTGTCCCTTTTTCAAAACGTGTTACACAATGATGACTCACACACATTTGTTTTGTTTGATAGATTTTTCTTATGGCTTTGCTAGAGGTGGCTTCTTTAGTTTACAGCAAAGACCTGCTGTATCAAACATTTATCACTCTTCTTCATCCTTCACGTTGGCTGTGGATCATACAGAGTTGCTCCGGCAGTTCAAAGGGGATAATAAATCACCCTGGGTGCATGACTGAAGTAAACATTTTGAGTTATGATGGATTCTAATGCACAGGACTTACTACTTTAGCCTCCATCAATTGTTCTAGAAACACACACACACACACACACACACACACACACACACACACACACACACACACACACACACACACACACACACACACACACACACACACACACACACACACACACACACACACACACACACACACACACAGTAGTATTCACTACTGAAACATACTCCAGATGTGTGCAGTGATCCCTTAAAGGACAACTTTAGTTTTTTACAACCAAGGTTTATGTTTTAGATTGTAATTAGAGTAAATAAAATATGAGTGTTAAAATTTTTAAATGTACTGCTTTCTATAGTTTTAGCAATTTTCGCGATCTTTTACAGTGGGCGGGGGCATTCTGTCCGGTGGCTAAATATGTCTTTTTTTACACAATAACCCAGTGTTTTTTTTATTATTATTTACAGTAGCTCTTGTAGCCCCCAATAACTCAAATCTGGCCATCATAGACCACAGGACCTTTTTTATTGTGTAAAAAAGGCATATTTAGCCACCGGACAGAATGCCCCCGCCTACTGTAAAAAATATTGCAAAAATTGCCAAAACTGTAGAAAGCAGTACATGAAAAAAAAATAACACTCATCTTTTATTTACTTTAATTACAAGCTAAAATATAAACCTTGGTTGTAAAAAACTAAAGTTGTCCTTTAAGGTAGTCTGGCCCGGTTCCCAGGTATTAGTCTAATGTTCCATCTTGGCTGATTAGGTGGCGTTCAGGGTCCAGAGCTCAACTAAACCAGGCTGTCCCAACTTGAAGAGCAGTCCGAGGACAGAAAGAGCTGTGAGGTTTTATAGAGTGTCCTCATTCCCCAGGAGGTCATGTCCATAGCAATGGAAATCTAATTAACAGCTCTTGTGTCAAGCAAACTCAATATGTCAAGTTTATGGCTGCATATTGAAGCTTGCCATCTAGTGTCTGCTTCATCAATATTACAGACTCGATTGCATACTGCCAACATTAGAGATTACCGGCCTTTGCCATTCCCTTAACCTGTATGAATCTTACAATACCATGATTAGCATAGGTGAGGTCAGTGGGATTCTATTAGCATTTTGTGATGAAATACTTTTGTACAAAGATAACCACGATCATCCCTGTAAGCTAGCAGTGCAAAGGTCTCATTTGTGAGACAAACACCCAATAGCTTTTTGTATACCCTTGCAATATGCCAACCGCACAATACCAAACTCTATTAATAGAAAAATAAAATGCACAATTACTGCCCACTCAGCCTTAAGTCAGCAGGTAATAAAGGACACCTAGAGCAGCCTGGATGTCATGAAGCACGCTTCCTCCCCTCAGGACAATGCAGCATTCACAGCAGGGCGTCATTGTTCTGTGTTGCTATGGTTGCAAAGGTGAAGAGGGCCGAGACTGTAATCTCAGTGAGCAGACACTGTTTTTCGCTGGTGGCGCCGATCGCCATCTGGAGATGACGCAGCGCTCACAAGACTCACCAAGAGCCCCACTCAGCTCCAACTGTCACAGCGTGAGGCGGCCGTTATTGTGGGGGCCCACTAAGCCTCCCCCCACCAGCCCCCCGCCACCACCGCACCCACCCTCAGTTATAAAATGTAATAAAACAGCCGGACCTCCCGGCCACTTCTCTCTGGAGGTGGCTTATGAATACGAGATTTCATCTCTCTTCATGAGACTTCCTGTCACTCAGTATCGAGCTGTCTTTACAGCTCCATCCCCCAGGGGCTTCTCAACAGGTCATTCATCCCCCACCCGGCCCTTCAACGCTCTGTTGACAGGCCATCGATCATCCCCCACCACCCCTGGCACCCCCCCCCCCCCTGTCAACAGCATGCCAGTGTGGCCCCAGTCTCAGTCCCTCCATGAGACCATCCCTCCCCATCCAATCGTTTGTAATATTATTACTGGAGCTGACAGGAGGTATTAGTCACAGTTTAAATACAGAAATGTTCCATTACAGCAAGATGAGCAGAAGATTCTGCTTATTGGTTGGTGTTGAGTATACGGTCTTTGACAGCTTGTAGGATACTGTAGCTCTTGCACATAAGATTCACATAAGCTCTTGCACCCTGTTAGTCACATTGTCAGCTTCTCTGTCCGTAAGCTTTCTGCGTGGACATTTTCAACGCCACCGCTTTTCTTTCCTCCAAGATTTCTCTCCTTTGTGATGTCGAGCCCTATCACTTTTGACTCTTACAGTATTTATATACGGTATTCTTCATTTAACCAGGAGTAGAATAAATATGCTTGTCGTGAAAAATGACTCTGGTTCTCTATCTTTGCCTTGATTTTCTCTTATTTCCTGGTGGCAGTGAGGCACGCATCCCTTCATCCTTTTCTTCATTTCCCACCAGAGACCATATTCCTCTGCAGAGTGAACTTCACCATGACTTTTAAACCTTATGTTGCCTTATTAGAAATGTTCTGTGTGTCTCAATAGCTAAATATAAGTCTTTACCCCACGTGTTCTCATTTTCTATTCACTTCATGCACCTGTCTGCTTTTTTTTGGCTTTTTCATTTTTACACCATATAAGGTCCTACTATCTCTTCATTTGACTCTTGAGGATTAGCTTTGTTAATAGGCAAACTGATAATAAGGGATTTACAGTAAAGGTAAGATGGCAAAGACAGATTGGTTTAGTTTTGTTGTTGTTGTTTTCTTTTTAAGAAAGCTCATACTGTATGTTATTCATTATTTTTTGTTAGTCTTTAAATTAATTAATAAATTAATAAAATTACTCGGAGCCATTTACGTATATATCTCTATACAGTAAAACACTAGACCCCTAGGGTTTGAGTCATTCTACTTTTCCTTGCATTGTGTGTCTTTTGCCACTAGAGGCTGTTATGTTACAGTCAATGTACCAGCTTAGACACAGGGAGCAGGCAATGAATGTACAATTACCAGGCATAACCCCAGAAACTCCAGAAGACAAGAAAGAGAACAAAGTATTCGATTTCACCTGCCCTTTCTTTCTTTCTTTATGGGCCTTGTAACTCAAAGCCAAATGAGTGACCCAAGCTGTGATGTCAAAACCAGAGCCAATAGAAGACTGGTAATGTCACAGCTATGTGGGATCCTTGAGGTGAGGAGTTGGAGTGGTTATGCAGTTAACAAAACACAAACTATATTTGACAGATGTGTCAAACAGACTGAGGAACTGCATTAATCAGAGCACTTTCCTGGCTGAGAAAGGCAGGTCTGGGAGGCATCGCTTGATGATAGCTTTTAATTGTAGAAGAAAGAATGGTGGAATGGCTGAAAGCTCTCTGTTTAGTTGAGAGCTTTCAGCCAGATGGTCAGACGATGTGTCCTCTCAAATAGTCCTTTATTTGATTTAAAGCTGCATTTAGAACTTATTCGAATGAATAAAACATTATTTTGACCAATCTGCAGGGTAGAATGTGTTAATACAATATAACTAATACGTCTGCAGTGGTTGGAGGTGGTCACCTTACACGTCTATTGAGAAATGTAGACCCCATGGTGTCAGGTAGGACAATTACTTAACAAGTAGTACTGCCTGAAGCGCATAAGCGCAATATCCCCCCTAGCTAAGTGGGTGAAATTTCATATCCCATGCAGGAGCCAATTTTATTGTATACTGTACCATTTCAATCGTAGTATGCCTTGCATAAGAGTGTCAGCTTTAACTGTAAATAAACAGAGCGAGAACTAATCACATTAGGGAGGCCTGAAATGTGTTAGCTGTTCTAAATTAAGAGTGAGCTACCTATATGTAATGAAGGCTATTATTAATGCTATCTTTATCTAGACATAAGATATCAAATATATACGTATGTGCTTTGTAAAGTAGCTGCCAGGGCATGATTCGATAGGTGATTTTCCATAACTTATGATGTGAAGTACTGATTTAAAATGGAGCAAGTGTTGGCAGATGACCACTCACAGAGACATTTGCCACTGTCAACATCCACACGGAAAACCTGACCTCACGAATCCATCCTCTACCGCACGCACGCACGCACGCACGCACGCACGCACGCACGCACGCACGCACGCACGCACGCACGCACGCACACACACACACACACACACACACACACACACACACACACACACACACACACACACACACACACACACACACACACACACACACACACACACACACACACACACACACACACACACACACACACACAAACGTATCCATTTACTGCTTGATGCCTCCTCGGGAGAGATGCACTCTACTTTGAACTTTTCTTACCTGAAAAACATAACTCACACATTTATGTAGTTAGTTTTCTGGTTCATTTTAATTCCTTTGAGATTGACATCTAAGTTTAAACAATACTGTGTCATTCATTCAATGGATTTTGTATGAATCGCCTCAAGAGTGAATTTGCCATAGATCACATGTGCCTCAAATGTTTAAGACCAACGTGTTTTATTAATGGCCACAACTGAGAAGTAGACAACTGAGTAACTGAGAAGACACAGACTAATGGAGTGAATAATGTAGACAGACCTTTACGGTTGATGACAAAATAGTGTCTCTCCACTATCTCTGTTGTAGAGAATTAGTACAGTGGAGTGGGAGCTGCCATTCCTCTAGTTTCCTGTCACAGCGGGGGGTTTCTTTGGACTGAGATCAGGCACCAATAATCTGTTGGGTCACTCAGGCAGATTTTCTTATCAACAATGGCTATTCTGCCAACAGAAGGGGGAGGGGGAGACTTCTCTGCGACAGAAAAGGTGGGTAGTGACAGGTTACACTTACTCTTTTACAGTTACATTTATACAGAATACACTTATTTAATTTATTGTACTTAATATTTGTAGAATAATATTTGTAATATTTGTAACAGTACTTACTGTTATATTTGTGGAGAAAAAAATCGTACTTTCACTCTGTTACATTTGGCTATATTCCGCTTGTTACAAACTCTCAGAGAGACTTGTCAGAGAGACTATTTGATTTAGCTCTGTAACATGACTCTGTTTCACCAATCAAACATAGCCTGTCACAACACACAGAAAATCTTGCAGAATATCTTGTTACACACAAAAGAATGAGTGGAGGGGACAGACTAACCAAAAAAATTGTTATCTCTGTCTGTCTGTCTGACTGACTGTCTGTGCGTCTGGGCTACAACTGGGCTGATCAGCGGCTAACGTTTCATGCATGCATCCAGTAGAAGGAACTGGAAGACACTTAAACCACATTTTTCAAATTGGCCTCATGATAGCACTATACATGTACAGTACCAGCCTGCTTTACTCTTTGGCCTATAACCCCTAAAAATAGGTCATACAGTCTAAATTTATTTAGCCATAGATTACTTGGATCATGACGCAACTCCCCATTCAGACATGCCAATTTCCACCTACATGCACGCACGCACGCACGCATGCACGCACACACACATACACACATAATAAGTAAGTACAACACAATTGTGACAAAAGCAGTACAACAACTGAAGTAGCTATTCAGCTGGCTCCATATGTCTCAGTGTTAGCAACTTCAGAGGATTAGCTGCTTACCCAGTCAGATGCCAAGACTGACATGTCTGAGTGGGCACAAGGGACGTTATACTTTTTGTGTGGCTCTGGTCCAGTCTTCTGATAAATAAAGCATGAGCTTTCATGCTCCTCTGGTCGGGACGTTGGCTGGGTACACAGTCGAATCTGTTAAGTGAACTCTGAGAGTGTGCAAAATAATGTATCCAATTTGACTCACATTTGTACACTCTTCTGAAATGAACACAGAATTTTACTGTGTAGAATGAATAAGTGATGTGTGGTGTGAGAGAATCTGTGGACTAATTTTGTGTATATCTGTGTCTTCATAGCTGTGTGTGGATTCCCCCCACCACTGCTCTCGGTGCCGATACCCCTGTCTGTCTATTGTATGGTGGAGCTTTGCAACATGTACATCATTTTCCTTTATTTAATCGTTTCTACTGATCCTTCGAGTCGGGGGATGGAAGTAGTCGACTCGTGAATCTGGAAACGGAATGCTTCCCGTAACTTCTGGGATGGAAGGGGAAATAGAATTTCCCTGCTTTGAGAGTCAAGCCCTGATTTCTGTGATGATGTTCTGTCTGGTGCCCAGTCTGCCCATGTGGAAATAAACAAAGGTGGGACTACAAGATGAATGATTGTATACTTCTGGGGAGATGGAGAGAGAGAGAGAGAGAGAGAGAGAGAGAGAGAGAGAGAGAGAGAGAGAGAGAGAGAGAGAGAGAGTGATCACTGTGATTCATGGTATTACGAGGGACTCATGTCAGATTGAGATGCAATGGGATAAAGTAAAGGGTAAAGTCCCTGTCCACCAGACTGATGGAGATGGAATGATGGGTGCATCTGGCTTGGCCGAGCATCAATATGAGCACAATTGGCCATGTTCAAGGGAGGGAAGTTGGGCAGCGACTCCTTTGGGCTAGGGAGGCGCATGTCAGTGGGGGGGGGTTAAACGATGAGGAGTAGGATGGAGGTGCTCCGTCCTACCGATGGGGGCTCCTCACCGGCAGGTGAATGAGTAGGGGCAGCAGTAGACTACACAGAAATGTGTAGGGAAATCAGGAATTGGTTTAACAACCAGTAAAACATTTTTGTAAAAAAAAACTAAAAACTAAAACAAAACGCAAAACAAAGGCAGGCTGTTGCATCATGGGAATACAGTGTCTTTTTAATCGCTGTATGCATGTGATCTCTGGTATAAGACATCCTCTTTGGATGATATTATGGCTGGTGTTAATACACATAAAACCGCAATTTATCTGGAGGAGATGATATTTTTCTGCCTGTTTGGTTCACAAAGCTGTGTGAACGGTTGAGTGAATATTAAAGATGAAGTCCTTCACTAGCTATAGATCATTTCTGCTCCGTGCAGAAAGAGACATTTTGTATTCGTTCTGAATTTCTCACAGACAATGAAGCAACAGGACTGAATATGAGTCACCAATACATATTGCAGTGACTCATTAGCAGCCTAATCAATAAATTGCCATGAGCATGATTGCATTCAACTTTTATATGCTATATAAAAGTTTAAATTATATATATACACACACAGTGTGTGTGCGTGCGTGCGTGCGTGCGTGTGTGTGTATTTTTAAGATAACTGTACTTCTTACACACACATTACATGTGTGGTTGCGCCTTGGAGCTGAGGGGAGCATAGGTGGGTGGGATGCAAGTGAGGGGGGGTTCATAAAGGATGAACAGCCCTGGGTAAAGCGCTTTAAAGTGGCCCTGGCTCTGTGTGTGGTGTGTAATGCTGATCTGTGCTGAATGGCATGGGGTAGCGCTAATGGCCCTGGTAAGTGGCTCTATGCTGATTGTTGTGATGGAGCCAAACACACCCACACACACATACTCACAGGGTTGTATTTCTGGGGTGAACCCGGTTGCCCGTGGTTGTCTGTGCACCCATTTCTGTCTGATACAGTAGAGGCACCCTTCAGTGTACTGAGCTGACCTGCTTTGTTCTGATAGTCCCGTGTCAGATTCAGACCTCTTGGCTTTACATGCATGGGGTCTCATTAATGAAGCCTGTCTACACTTTGGGCAAACACACACACACACACACACACACACACACACACACACACACACACACACACACACACACACACACACACACACACACACACACACACACACACACACACACACACACACACACACACACACACACACCTCATAACCGTAATGTGAGGTCCGTGGAAGCTTGTGCTAAAACGCTGAGTGTGGTCTTGGTTTTTCTGAGAGCTAAGGTGTGCCTTGTTTATTCAGCCTCTCTGCATTCACATCACTTCTCTCGCACCCTCTCATCCTGTCACTCCAACACAACATTCAGAATGAAAACACGCAAGTTGTCCAGATTGGAGAGACTGTGGAGGGTGAGTGGACCAAACTTTAACATCCACTTAAGCTTAATTCATATTTTGTTGTCATACAACAAAGTATGTCATTATATTATAATATAGAAAAGTTGCCTTTACCGACTGAAACAGTGATGTATTATTATTCTATTGTGTAATGCGACTACAGCTGACTCATGTTTGTCTTCTCATATTTGCATGTTTGTTACACCGGTTTTCCCTTAAACATGTCTTTCATAAAAATTGACACTTTCCTGAGACGGACTGGCTATTGCAGTACTTTATGTAGGTTAAGAGCTGATGAAAAATGTGAAATAGACTGTTCAGGAGATATTGTAAAAGCTTTTCCTCTAATAAGTCATAGTATTTTGGTCTGACCAGGGCAAGCATGATACATGATGCACTGGAATTTTTAAAGTGGTGGTGTTATAGATATAGAACAGAGGTGGATTCCCAAAACAGTAATTTCAGTGAAGAATAAACATCTACAGTATTTACAAAGTTTACTTACGAAGCATCATTGCAGCCTTTTTGCCATTCTTTATGTGAATAAAATGCATTTCAAAGGGGCAAGGTTTTACTCAGCATCTTACAAGGCTACTCCAGTGAGATGTCTTCTGTACAGCTCTTCAATCCAGACACAGAGGATGTGTTAGAAAGAACTTAGTGGACTTATGGACATTACTTGTGGTTAACCAATGCCTGGTCATTAATGCAGAGAGTGCTTCATCAATCCCATCATGCTTTGTCAGCCATTTTTAGAAAGCATAACAATATAGACTAAACCAAGCTTGACCCCCCTGAGAACTTTAAAACACTTTAAGAACACTGCACTGTCTGTTAACTGACTTTTGTCTACTGACTCCTGCATGGACTGGCACACTTACTCATGATGAAATACTAGTAGGATGTACATAGTCGAACTTTGAGAGACTGTTGAGGATAACTGTAGAGAAACTGTACTTATACTACCCACTCAAATACTGTGCTGTTGATAGATTGTACATATTGTACTTGTTAGTATGTACTGTACCGTTCAGAACATGGGGCCTTTCAGAGCAGTCTGATGATGACACTTCAGCAATACACTACTGTACTAGGGCGGCACAAACCTAAAAAGAACCTGTCCACCACCGCAGGGTCTAGGGTTTCGAATCAACCACTGTGCATTCGGCTTGGCCGAGCGTTGTCGTGAATATCGGGTCCTGTGCTTATGGAACATGAAATTATTATGATATTAATACATTATGAACACAAACCGTCAAAGTGTCTCATAAGCAGAGACCAAAAGGTTGCTAGTTTGGGGGTCAGACTGTGGCTATCAGCTGCAGTTGAGTTAATTACCTCCAGCCATCCTGTCTATTGTCTTAGGTGTGAACCTATGACACCACACCCGGCCGAGCCCTTTGTTCCCACAAGGACGCATTCTAATAATATGCGAGAGTGCATGCTGCCTGTTGCCTCTCTCAACCTGACAAGAAGTAAATCCAACAGGATTTAATATACAATGCTTACTGGGCTTCTCTAAGATTCACAGATAGATAGAACTAAGTTTCAGTAAAATAAAGCCGAGGGAAAAACCCTTTAGTTGGATAATATGATCATTCTGTGTCTAAGTCCGAGGTTAATGATGACAGCATTAATGAAGGGATTGTGACGCCCTCTCCAGAAGGGAGGGGCTGAGCTCTAAACAGCGGGGGAACCCAGGAGAAGAGCGTCTTTCTTTTAAAGTAACTTTAACTAGATCATTCATACAAACGGCGGACATGTTAATGTTTAGACTTATTTCAAAGCTAATAAAATGTTGAATAATGATGTTATAACGTGAGCATATGGAAGAGTACGGTCTTATAGATAAGGTTTAAGGGAATGATGTCATGTGTTCAGATCAAGGCAGACGCTATTTTTAGTGTCCTGGGAGGAGAAGGCGGGCCGAACCTATTGTTTAGGGGATTGTGATTGACTGTCACAGAAAAAACGGGTCTATTTCTAAACAAATGTTTTAGTATATAATGACTTGTAGTAGGAGCGAACGGGGCTCTGTGATTCTGAACCCCTGCAGATGTCACGTTCGCAGGATAAAGCAGATTCTGTGGACTAAGACGCGCCATATGTTGTTTTGACTCGTATGTATGGATTGCTTAAGGACTCTGACAATAAAGTGAATTGTTTGAGAATGGAAACTCGGACTCTGAGCGGTGACTCCTTAGTCCCCGTCATTGGATATGGACTTGTATTTATGCCGGTTCCCTTATTGTCTATACACGACAGCGTCTATACAAACACAACTGCCCGTGTTTAGAGGAGGGAAGCCGGGCACAGGGAGGGCAATCTTTCTCTATCGTGCTAGCGATTCCTACGAGCTGTGGCGGTGTCTGTCGGCCGAGGGTGTTACAATTTACAATTGAACCGGAGGAGTAGGATGGAGGCGCTACATCCTCTCGGTGGCGGTTCTTACCTGGCAAGTGAGCCAGTAGGATACAATAACAGTGACAACAGGCATTTGTGGAGAGGGTTCCTTGGCATAAGGACTAAATTGGGAGCGTGCACGCACGCACACACGCACACACGCACACACACACACACACACACACACACACACACACACACACACACACACACAGTCAATAGACAATAGTTGCTTGCTGCTGCCACCTATTGCCATCCTACCGTACTACTATACTAATAATATTAATATTAGTGCATTATACGTGCCAGAACATGAGCATTTGGCGATAATACACAGTTTGTGCGTATTAATGTAGGCAGTCTGTAGTACAGTGCATGTAGGCCCTACATGCACACACAGTGCTACAGAGAGTATACAAGTAATTCCACCACGCACCAAAAACTGACATCTATCTATATATACAATTTGAATCCTGCGCCATGTCGGTTGTCAGTATGTACGTACGTTGTATGTGGCCAGTGTGACGTAATCTGACATCACGCCAGTGTGACGTAATCTGACATCACGATGAGACGGTATATGACATCACATCCTACCTATAAATTCTAGGATGCCGTCAGATCGCACCAGTTCGACGGCTTCCATAGTGGGTTTTGGTCATTGGAGAGGTGATGCACGTCACCTCTTTCTGAAGTGGGTACTTTCAAAGCCTGCCGTGGATTTAGGAGAGCACAAAACTCTCTCTCACACTGTGAGGTGCCTGTAAGGTGGCACTGCAAAGTGAACGACGCGTCACGCTTGACGTTCGGGCCGCGTAGAGGCCCGAA
Source organism: Gymnoscopelus microlampas (assembly GCF_963454915.1). NCBI lineage: Eukaryota > Metazoa > Chordata > Actinopteri > Myctophiformes > Myctophidae > Gymnoscopelus > Gymnoscopelus microlampas. The sequence goes on along the minus strand of NC_139942.1, from coordinate 31,831,560 downwards.
CTTCTAGTATATATACAATTTGAATCCTGCGCCATGTCGGTTGTCAGTATGTACGTACGTTGTATGTGGCCAGTGTGACGTAATCTGACATCACGCCAGTGTGACGTAATCTGACATCACGATGAGACGGTATATGACATCACATCCTACCTATAAATTCTAGGATGCCGTCAGATCGCACCAGTTCGACGGCTTCCATAGTGGGTTTTGGTCATTGGAGAGGTGATGCACGTCACCTCTTTCTGAAGTGGGTACTTTCAAAGCCTGCCGTGGATTTAGGAGAGCACAAAACTCTCTCTCACACTGTGAGGTGCCTGTAAGGTGGCACTGCAAAGTGAACGACGCGTCACGCTAGACGTTCGGGCCGCGTAGCGGCCCGAACTTCTAGTGCAGTACAGTTCAACATCTTTATTGACGCATGCACGTACAATACAGCTGGTAGCAACATTTCAGACGGTGAAATGCTTGTATTTATTTTACTACTATGTTGAGGCAGCCATTCGGTTAATTGTGTAATTTGTGTTTTACAAGCAATGCATTTTGTAAGATAACCTGCTTTTTGGCTTAAGCTGGGCAAACTTGGAAGCTCAGCAGGATGAGCCTGTTTCACTTGATGCAATCAGCATCACACAGTGAAAATGCATACATTTTTGTGTTTCATCCCAAAAAGTAGCAATAAAGACTAAAGAGTGGAAATGGAAAATGATTAAACATACTGCAAGCTTGCCGGGGACTATTAGCTGTTACCAGGAAGGCAGATTGGTCTGTAGCCTGATGATGGGAATCTTTTTAAAATCCACGGTTAATGGGAAAAGATGCAGCTCTATTTAATGCTCTGTATCAAATAGGCTTTTTATCACTGTCCTTGGTGACCCTGCTGCCTCAGTCTGGAGTACAATAAAACAAAGCTGATACATTCATCGTGTGCTTGTATCTGATCAATCATTTTTTTCTTTTTAAAGTATCTCTGGTCTTGACCTAAATGTACACCCATGTTGCAGTTAATCATTCTTTCTTCACCGTTGCCATTGTGCTGGGTGCCCATTAGATTTGCATGGCATCTTACTTTTAATTTAAGGCTCTTTTGCTGGCCATTGATGAGGAAATGTAAAGTTCATGACGCTCATAACTCTGTTTTATGAGGCCTGGATCAGCAGATGGGTTAATGCTCTCTAAATGAGTGCTGACACACTCTTGTTATCTCTTTTTGGCAACAATCCATACATTCTAGATTTACTTTCGCCGTGACCATTACTGTTTTGTTTAGTTCTTCTTCTTCATTAGCTGGCTAATATAACTCCCGTCATTTCTACAATTTTTGTAAATTGCATGTAGAGTGAGACTGAGATGACAATGTTTTCTCTGTCTGATTCTAGGTTGGTGTGCACAAGGTGCTGTATGGGTAATAGAGAATGTTCTTTTTTACCACTTATTTTATTTGTTTTTCATGAAACAAGACATAAGACAAACAAGTAGACACAATATGTTGCCACCAGACATCATCTTATATGAAATAAAAAGACAAATGCTCAATGCTGAGAACTATTTTGGGTCACAAGTAAAAAAGTGGGAGTAACATAAAAACAAAAAAGGAGACTTTATCTTGTTTCAGTCTTCTACAATCTTCTACAGATGGAGATCCGTCTATAGCCATTTAAGAGTAATGGCTTTTTCCCCTGCAGCCATGAATATTTTCATATCTGTCACTTCCTGTCACAATAAGAACGTTATTGATTCAATACCAGTTCATCACTGAACACATGAAACTGCTAGCTGCGGAAACACAGCACTATTGCAGTGATTTTAAGAAATAGTGAAATAGCGACTAGCCCCAAACATTTTTGTATGGGGGTCCCTGGCACAAAATATGTTCAGATGGGGTCCACGGACAAATACAGTACATAGTAATTTGGGGCTCCTTGATATGACAAAGTTTGAGAATCACTGTGCTAAAAGGTCATTAGCTCAGCTCTGGCCTCTGAGTTTGTAGATCTGCTATTTTCAAAAAGAAAATCTTACAAAGAATTTGAAAGATTCTGCTTGTAGATCAGCTATTTTCAGACAGCCCATGTAGATAGGGTTAAAGCCAAGGGATTTGAAGCTAAATAACTAATTTTGCTGGGGACCCCCTGGAACCCCCTCAAGGAACCCTGGGGGTCCCCGGACTCCACTTTGAGAACCAATGTTTTAGCCTACAAATTAACTGTGACAAACTGCAGTATGATGGCCTGCTCTAACCCCGCCTCCATGTTGCAGCCAGCACTGGCCGAGGTGACAGTGGACTTGTGGACAGGGTGCATTGTTCTCAGTGATGGGCTATTTGAGAGCCAGGTGTGTTGCCAGTTGGAGAGTTGGTGGAGCGAGTCAGGGAAGGTCACAGTCGGTGTCTGTGTGCCACCTGGAGAGATGCCAGAGGGCACCGGGGATGTGATTGATGACTGAACCGCCCAGACTGACAGCTGGCGCCAGGTTTAAATGGGAACAGGTTGGTCTTAAATCAACAGAGCTGTTGATCTGAGCGATCTGACTGGTATTGTGCTCCAGGATCATACCTCTAATGATGTGTCATTATAGGAACACATCATTTTTGTTATTATTACCCTGTGTAGAGACACAGGAAAGTAAGGACAGAGAGAACCTTTGAACACATGACACTGGGAACACTGTGGTTACTGGTTATATGGCTGACACACAGATAGCTGCTGGTGTTCTCCCTGCATGGTTTTAATTAGTATTCATATTCATATTTGTAAGAAGCAGCTAAATGTCACCTGGTGATTATTGCTGAATTGACTAATATAAGAACTAGCTAGTAGCTACTAAGATGTGACTATTTTCCATAATGCTTTAGATTATAGCCCGTTATTAATACAATAATTACTGGGGGCATGCAGAATAAAGGGGTAACAATTGTGTATTTATGAGGTACACCAGTAACACATTAACAGGCATGCAGACAACATACAGTAGGCCTAAATTGCATGAGAACAATTGTGTAACCAGCCTTCTAGATAGTCTGTCTGTCTGTCTGTCTGTCTGTCTGTCTGTCTGTCTGTCTGTCTGTCTGTCTGTCTGTCTGTCTGTCTGTCTGTCCATAAAAATGAATAAATAAAATAAATAAAATAAATAAAATAAATAAAATAAATAAAATAAATAAAATAAATAAAATAAATAAAATAAATAAAATAAATAAAACAGTAATATAGTGGCCCCTCTGCTGTCTGAAGTCTGTTGGTACGTAACTGTGTGGTAACTTGTCCATTTTGTGGTACAGTAAATGTCCTCCCTAACAAAAGACATGTCAAACACCTGGTGATCACTGGGGGGAGCTAGCATGCAATTGAATGTTGTCTCCCTATTTATTGTCTAATAGCAACACTAAGCATTTGGTTGTTTATTTAGTCTTCCAACACAGAAAAGAGATGGCCTAGATTTAAAATAAAATTAGAGCACTCTTTAAAGATTCCCAACTGTCCACAGCCGCATTAAATTTTGTAGCAGGCACATGCTCACACACTACTGCACTTTATATGAAACACTAGGATGGCCCTCTGTATGTGAGAGGAGGAAAATGCACGTCATTCATTCTTAAGGAAGTGCTGGATAAACTTGCTACTTATACGACTTCTTGCAGCCTTCTTTTTACCAGCAGCTTCTGCACTAGATCCACAAGTCAGATTATCTTAAAGGTACCCAAGATGCATTCTGAGCTTGGTAACATGTACTGTATTTCTCTTTCTATACACCTTGGACATCGGATGAGCTGTGAAATATCATCACTTCAGAAGCACTGCCTCCTTTGAATATGTAAAGGAAACCCGTTATTGCTTCAAACTTGCTTTGATATGTACTTAAAGGAGCATTTCACCCCTGGAAGAACTTACAGTGACTCAATATGTTAATAATATTTGTAGTATGCAAAATCGGTGAAATGTCCCTTTAATGTTGGTTGTTTTGGATATCACTGGAATAAGGACAGTATGTTTTTCCTTTTAAATTAAAGTATTTTGTGTATTTTATGTGACCATGCAATATTTTATGTAAAACAATGGGACCTTCCTGGCTAAATAAAGGTCAAATTAAAATATTAGCAAAAGGAAACTAATGGCCATTTTTGACCACCATTTACTACCATTTATGGCTACGTTTATTTCTTTCCTTCTCCAAATAACCACTTAAAGCCTATCGTATTTACAGTCCCCCATCAGGGGTCTATACTGAATTGGTCCCCTTCTTTCCCCCCTCTATACCAAATCTCTTCACTGAAAATAGGCATGTCAAGCATTGTGTGCTTGTAGATCGGCTATTTTTGGCAAATGTTTGCCTATTATCAACGAATGTTCGCTTATTGTGACAAGCCCAGAATAGGGGCACTAGGGTTCATGTGGGTAAGACTGACTGACGAATATCTCCATCTCCACCTACCTGCCAAAGCTGTGGCCAGGCACATTGTGTTGTGTGTCGTTATAAAGGTTGTTTTTTAGCTTCATTTGCTAGGATTTATTTCATCTTGTATCTAGTGGATTTGCTTGACAGACACTTCATGCCAATTAAAAATGTTTTGTTTGTGTTTTCAATGCACTCAATGCACCCGTTGTCTTTCTCAGCTCTTAAAAGTTGTGCGTCAAAATGTTATGTAACTAATAACAAGAGAGTATCTGATTGGAATATTTAATCTTTTGTTAAATGATGGAGAGGATATAAATGGAAGTGAAAATGACAGGGAGAGGCAAATTAGATAATTAAAACTGTAATCCTTCATTGTGAAATGCATTAAATTTACTGCAGTTTATTAATGCCTCGGTCATAATATGCGTTATGGCTGCATTAGATGACATATACATTTATTTCACAGTGGGAGATGAGCAATTATTTGTCTTTTGCTGAAATGTATCAGTGGAGCTGTCCACAGAAGTGGTGCTGAAACGCCTCTTTCAAAGAAGGGGTTGCTTACTGTAAGCTACTTTACTGTACGGGCCATGTCATTTAAATTTCTGCTGAACATTGTTTGGGAATGTTGTGATGAACTTCCCCTGACCTACATACATTTTTGAATATCTAACACAGGTAATAAACACACTTAGTTCTGAGCTTTCATCAAGCTTCTGCAATGATTAGTACACACAGTCAAATCTATAGTGCTCAGAAAATGATCCTGTGCCATGGGCTACACTGTAATGAATGTTAATTCAACTCGAGTCAACAGTGTAAAAATGGACCTGTAAATCAATCATCAATCATCAACAAGTCCATCTTTACATTCAGAGTTAAACTCAGGGAAAACAATATAATTACAACAGAACTCGCAGCATCTTCATAAATATGTTGTCCTCTCTGTCAGTCTGTGGGCTTATTTAACAGCCTCATTATGACTCCCAGAGGCAAGTTCTCTCTAACAGATGACTGGTTCAAAAGGCCATGAGCTCTATGGAGACCCTGACTTTTGGCTGAACATTCTCCACAACAGAAGAGCACTGCATGCAATACAAATAGGTAGACAAGCTGTGCTAACAAGAATGTGGATAGTGTGCACACAGAAATGTGACACACATTTCTACATACAGAGATACAGCTAGCCAGATATTGCTGCAAAACAATGTTTTGTCAGGAGTGGGAACTATTTCTGTTCTATGTGGGAGGGAGGACTGTAAGCATGGCTTTTCAACTGCCAGGGCAGAAGGAGCCCTTTTGTTTTACAGCTGATAGGAACACGCTGGGGTGGATATACTCTGTGTGGGTGCCTCGACTCGTAGGCTACTTAAAGCATCTATTCTTGTAGCTATTAACTACGCAGTACAACAAGTATATCATTGTATCCCTTCTTATCACCTTTTCTATAGATACTAGTTTACTATGCAGATATATGCTGGATACTTGTTCACATGTTTTTTTTATTTATATTAGTTTTTCTAGACTAGCCTACACATTATGCTAAGAATGTGATTTAGATAGCATGTTGTTTAGAATGATGCTGGGCCTCATGTTTACCTGGTATCTTTTATTTGAGGCACAACATTGTTCTCGATTAGTTCTCTACTGATGTGGATTATTTACCCTGTTGTTTCTTGACAATAGGGTTCATGCTTACTCTGCTTACTCTGATGTTGCACCTGTGGTTAAGAGCGTCTGCTAAATGCCTACATTTTGTACATGATTCTCAGCATATTGAAATTTCAGCAAGGAAATGTCACAGAATGACTCAATCTAACCAAGACTGTTTATTTGAGTCCTACATTGATTCTTGCTTCCATTCCCTATGTAATGGAACGCCAGTAATGATGATAGGGGTGTCCGCACTCCGCAGTGACAGAGTTGAAGTGAGTGATCTTTGTAATATCAGCTGCTCACATCTCTACAGCTGAACATTGAGAAGGGTAGACTGGAACTGCTAAATATAGTTCCAGGTTGAAGGACAAACCTTGAGCTCTCTGTTGCATTGTGCAAAAAATAACAACAAAAACACAATGCTAGAACTAGTCACGTTTTGTGTTTAGACAACAAAGTTTGAAAACAAGTTAGCCGTCTCCCTATTTGTACCATGACAAATCTGACTCTGTTCTGCTGTGTTAGCTTGATTTATTTAGCTGTAGCTACATCTCACAGCTACAGGAGCACATCATCAGTTAGGCTATGCCTATTATAAAATGCACTTTATGACAACAATGTGGGGGGAAACCTCAGTTAATTAGAAATGAATAAGCTAGCTTTTACTGTTAAGCAGTCTGCTCTGACAGCTGGTTAAACAACTGATTTGTTATGTAATGTAGCATTGTTGAAATGATGCAAGGGTCTTTAATCTTTCAGTGTAGAACGCATCACTTTGACAGTCAAATTGGGAGCTCAGCTCCGCCATAAGCAGAGTCGAAGATAATTTCTCACACCGCCTTCGTTCAAGACTCGTTAAAAACTTCTTAAAAGTTGCTGATGGTGGCTTTAATACAGTTATGGTTTAGTTTCAACTATAACCCATAAGGTTTGTCAGCAGCAGACGAATAAGTGAGCCTGGGGTTGGTTGTGACCACCCACAGCAAAGAACACAGAGACAGGGTATACTGTAGGTTACAGTTACAGCACCAGCTAAAATCATACAGTATTGTTTTCTCCGTCAGTTTATTAAACTATACGGAATATCCAGATATGTAAGTTAATGATGGGGATGCTGCAGTGGTGGAAAAAGTACTCACATGTTTTACTTAAGTAAAAGTCCGTAATTCTAAATTTACTTTAGTAAAAGTACAAAAGTGTTGGCATCAAAATGTACTTAAAGTGCCAAAAGTAGAAGTACACATTATACAGAATGTCCCATTTCAAAAGTGTTCAAAAATGTATACAAATATTTTGAAAATAGCAGATCTACAAGCTCAAGCAACATGTTTTGTAATAATGATAAAAATGATAGATGATAAAAAAAAGTATAACTAGTAACTAAAGTTTTCAAATAATTGTAGTGGAGTAAAAAGTACACTATTTGCCTCTGAGATGTAGTGGAGTAGAAGTAAAATGAAAATTAAACTAGAAAAAGCACAGGTCTCCGCCAGGTCAGGTAGGTTATTGCGGCCTCCTGGTGGCGCTATAATAAGCCAATGTGAAAAGGGGCAGCATTTCTTCTTAGGCCTTGCACGGTAATCGGACACTGCATTCATGATTTGAGGCATTTTGTTCCAAAAATGAGTTTTGCTAAATTAGACCTACTGGTGGCGCTATAACATGCCAATGTGAAAAGGGTGGCATTGTTTCCTCGGCCTAGTGGGAATATGTGTGCATAATTTCACAGAAAGCGCACGTTGCGTTCATGATTTGAGGCATTTTGTGCAAACGGACCTATCCAGCAAACTTTGGAAGCCAATGTGAGCCAATTAGGATGGAATATGAAATATCGGACACTTCCATCTTGATCACATGACTATTAATAGAGATACTGTGTACCAATTTGCGTGATTTTTGGACAGATTCTGAAGGAGTAATAGCAAAACATTTGTTTTGCAAAAGTCAGCCTCCTGGTGGCGCTCTAAAAGGCAGATGTGAAAAATGCATGGCAAAGGTTTTTCCTTGGCCTCTAGGGAGAGTGCGTGCAAAGTTTCACGCAGATCGGTGCAGTTATAGGTAAAAACGCAAATCGGCCTGTTATAGCGCCACCATGAGGCTGATTTGAACATTTTCAAGTGGCATTCCTTCCTCAGCCTAGTGGGAATGTGCGTGCACAATTTCACAGAAATCGCATGCTGCATAGATGATTTGAGGCATTTTGTTCAAAACAAACCAATCCTGCAAACTTTGGAAGCCAATCTTAGCCAATCAGGATGGAATATTGAAAATCGGACAGATCCATGTTGATCACATATACTATAGAGATACTGTGTACCGATTTGCGGGATGTTTGGATAAAATCTGTAGGAGTAATATAAAAAAACAATGTTTTGCACAAATCGGCCTCCTGGTGGCGCTATAACAGGCCCATGTGAAAATTGCATGGCAGAGGTTCTGAATTGGCATCCAGGGAGTGTGTGTGCACAGTTTCGCAGCGAGCGGGCCAACGGTGCCAGAGATTAGCTGTTCACAGACAGATGGACACACGGACACACACACAGACTAGAAAAAGTGCTCCTCGGAGGTCAGGTAGGCTATTGTGGCCTCCTGGTGGCGCTATAATAGGCCAACGTGAAAAGGGTGCCATTTCTTCTTAGGCCTTGCACGACAATCGGACACTGACTGCATTCATGATTTCAGAAATTTGGTTAAAAACATGTGTTTCGCTAAATTAGACCTGTTGGTGGTGCTATAACAGGCCAATGTTAAAAGGTTGGCATTTGTTTCTCAACATAGTGTGAATGTGCGTGCAAAGTTTGAGCGCAATTGGACGGTGCGTTCATGATTTGCAGAATTTTGTTCAAAACAAGCCAATAATGCAAACTTTAGATGTCAATCTTAGCCAATCAGTATGGAATATGAAAAATCAAACACATCCGTCGTGATCACATGACTATAGAGATCATGTGTACCGATTTGCGTGAAATTTGGATAAAATTGGAAGGAGTAGTATAAAAAAATGTGTTTTACACAAGTCGGCCTCCTGGTGGCGCTATAGGCAGATGTGAAAAATGCAGGTCAAAGGTTTTTCCTTGACCTATAGGGAGTGTGCATACAAAGTTTTACACAGATCGGTGCAATTATAGGTAAAAACACGAATCGGCCTGTTATAGCGCCACCATGAGGCTGATTTGAAAATGTTCAAATGTTAGTTCTTCCTCGGCCTAATGGGAATGTGCGTGCAAAATTTCAAGGAAATTGCATGCTGTGTTCATGATTTGAGGCATTTTGTTCAAAACGGTGCACTCCTGCAAACTTTGGAAGGCATTTTTAGCCAATCAGGATGGAATATGAGAAATCTGAAAGACCCGTTTCGTTTAATGACTATAGAGATACTGTGTACCGATTTGTGGGATTTTTGGACAAAATCTGTAGGAGTACTGTCAAAAAATGTGTTTTGCACAAATCGGCCTCCTGGTGGCGCTATAACAGGCCCCTGTGAAAAATTTGGGGCAGAGGTTCTGCTCTGGTATCCAGGGACTGTGTGTGCACAGTTTGGCTGCGAGCAAGCCAACAGTGCCGGAGATTAGCTGTACACAGACAGATCGAATGACGGACGGACGGACGGACGGACGGACAGGGGGTAAAACATACTCTCTCGCCATGCCTTTCGGCCTGGCGGAGACAACAAGGGGTAAAACATTACTCTCTCGCCATGCCTTTCGGCCTGGCGGAGACCAAAAAATCCAGTAAAGTAAAACTTCCTCAAATTTGTACTTAAGTACAGTACTTGAGTAGATGTAGCTACTTAGTTACTTTCCACCACTGAAAATCATACAGTATTGTTTTCTCTGTCAGTTTATTAAACTACGGATATATGTATAGGCTAATGGGGATGCTGCTGACACACGTGTTCGATTAGAGGGACACTCCCCCCCCCCTCTCCCTCTCCCTCTCTCTCTCTCTCTCTCTCTCTCTCTCTCTCTCTCTCTCTCTCTCTGTGCCTATAAACTACGGAATATCCAGATACGTAGGTATAGGCTAAAATCCTGATTTAGTTGCGTGTTGCATGCTGTAATTAAAATAGCAGATATACAAGCTCACAACGCGTGACATTCGTGAGGCGTTGTGAGCTTGTAGATCTGCTATTTAACTGAGCCCGACACCGACACGAATTCAACTAAGTATAAATGAGGCTTTAATGGGGATGCTGGCACACGTGTTCGATTAGACGGTAGACGGACCCCCTCACCCCGCCCCTCCCGCCTCCCCATCCTCTCTCTCTCTCTCTCACACACACAATCTTGATCCGCGTCGCCGGTGAGTTTAGTGTCATACTGCACAGTCAGCGGTCATATCAGCAGACAGTACTTCTCTCTCCGCCTCATATTTACCATGAGTTCTCCAACCGAGCAGAACGGGCCGGAGAAAGTGGCTCAGCAGGAGCAGGTAGGACTCCATACAGTCTATAGAGCCATAGGATGTAGCATTTATTGCTGTGAGAAGAAGTGATGAAAAAGTAATTGTTTGATGCGAAGCATTCCGAAAATGTTATTCTCTCCTATAAATTGCCTAGGAAACAATTATATACCAATAATTAAGTAGCATATAGACGTCATTTACCGAATTATTAAAAGCAAAACATTCCACTACATTTTATATCGGCTTTTTTTGTGCCACTTTAGGGTAGCCTATACCTGTAATTGCTTTGTTGAATGGCACACATTTTTATCGAGCTGTTTATATATCTACATTTACATTAGGCTGGTTTATTATTATTAGGCTACGTGGGCTAGTATTGTGTCGTGACAGTCAAAAAACGAACCCTATATTGTGGACATGACACAACTTTTGAACTTAAGCTTTTAATAATTGATTGATTAATGAACTTTTAATGTACCCCAGCTGGCGACATTGCATACCTGTGCGGTGTGCGTGTATACTCTGGTCGTGTGTGTGTGTGTGTGTGTGTGTGTGTGTGTGTGTGTGTGTGTGTGTGTGTGTGTGTGTGTGTGTGTGTGTGTGTGTGCATCGCATGTATGTTTGGGCTGTGTTGAGCTGACCAGTGCTCTTTGTTTCCAATAGTTATTGGTTGTGAGACAAATTGCCATGTTGTATTTTGAAGTAGTCTATGTAGGCTTATACAATGCTTCTGTAAATTACATAGTCCTTGTGTCTGACTTTGAAGATGTATTACATTTTCCACTTCTGCAGAGTTCCTGGCAGAGACATTTAATTTCGAGTGTTTTGCAGAAAAAAACCCTCTTGTTTCCAAACAGATATGCAAATAGAAAGTCAGAACATCTTGGCAATAGTAAGTCTATTTGCATAGGATTGTTGAAAAGTGCCCCTGGCATAGACTGTTCAGTGCATCTTTAATGTTGCGCCTAGCGCCTGCTCAACATCTGAGAATCAAGAAAAGGTTGATCTCTTGCTGGGGTGATAGCTTCTGCACAGAAAATGATGTGTGTCTGACCAAAATAAAGCAATGTTTGAAGGTGATGACAAGTTTGGATCAGACTTCTTGCTACTATGTTATTAACCTTATATCACTAGCTACAACTTGTCATCTCTTGTTTGTTGTTTTGTTGTCATTGTCTCTGTCTTGTCTCTGTCTTTCAGGGAGTGACAGTCATATGATGTATAGGTTATAGGCTTTAGCTGTCCTCAGTTGCTTGAGATACTGCAGATCTCTTCTTTGGGTCTTGAGTGCAGCCTTTGAATATTTTAAGTGTGAACTCAGTTTATTTCTGTGTGTCATTCATACATTTATATAAGGAAGCACAAAGACGAAGACACTGAAGCATAGAGAGCGAGATTGCAGTTGATATTAGGGCTGTGAAAATAAATAATTAAACCTCGATTAATTGCCGACTTTGGGTGGAAATTGCACAATCGATATACGGTAGGTGTGGGTTCTGCTCAATGCTGCAAAGCAGTGCATGTTGACGGTTAGTTCACATTAGTCTCATGTAGCCAGATGATCAGCGATCTCCTGATATTGTATGTCTAGGGAAATATACATTTCATCAAATGGCCGTGGACGGCACAGAAAACTAGCGCTAACCATAAATATAAATTTCCATCCTGATAACAGGACCACATTTTTGAAAGTTGAGCATAAAGTGAGTGTTAACGGATAGCCTACAATATATAGGCCTACAGATAGTGAGTCACAACACTCAACACTGCAACACAAGTAAATAAAGGTATGACGTGAGTTCACATTTGTAAATGAAAAGGTATGGCATAGCTTTATTTATTACCACTCATTGTTATTCACAATACTTCTTCACTTGAAAAGATTTGGCATTTTCCTGACCTGTAAAAGAAATGTGCAAACAGACAGAACCATTTTACTTTCCTTTTATTGTTCTGAGCCTGGTTTACGAAACACACTCTTCCAGTATTTTTTATCCTAGTTTCTATGGTGATGTTGGCTAACCCCAGAGCCCTTTATAGGAATAATTTGATCACGTTGTGCACGTTGGTATGTCCTTACTAGAAATACGATATTCTGACAGCAAGTAACAATGCCCTCTCTAACCTCTCGAATGGGGATCCCAAACATTCTGCAAAATCACCAAGAAAGGAAATTCCATAAATCAGTGATAGCTGGCGGCAGAGCTGTGCCGATAATTGCATGTGATCAACATTTGGTAGATTTATTTTTAGAACCCCACTGTTGTCATTGTCAAGCTGTTCTGCCCAAAAAGTTTGGATTATCCTCCCTGGGAGCTGCTGTTGTGCTTTCAAATGGACAAATACTGAAAGTATAGGTAGGTAGACATATACTGTAAGAGACAGAGAGAAAGTACTGAAAACCGAACCGCTGCCATGTGGACACACACTCTCTCTCACACACACACACACACACACACACACACACACACACACACACACACACACACACACACACACACACACACACACACACACACACACACACACACACACACACACACACACACACACACACACACACACACACAAATAAACCATTAACAGCAGTGCTTCCTTATCATCATGCCTTAAGCTAACCCTAAAGGCATGACCAAACCTTTTCAAACTTCAATGTATATACTTTACTTCATGCGATGTGAGAGTGTAGACTAGCCAACACCAACTCGGAACTCCTGAATCGCTGCCCTCCACACCCTCCTGTCTAGCATCAGGGTCTTGCGCTCTTTGCGGTGTTGTTACCTCGGCTGTCGCGCTGCAGTGTGTCTACGTAGGTGGTGCACCTCTTTCCCTTCCTTGCTGTGCCTTGGGTTGGCTCCCACAATGTCAGTTTGCTCGACCACCAGTTCCGGGTGCCTGACGCAGTGCCCAGCCAGCCTCATCCTTCTCTCTCTAACCTTGTCTGTGACCCGTGGGAGGCCCCCGGTAGAGGCCCACGTTTCTGATGTGGTCTGGCCACGTGACACCAAAAGTGCCATTCGTAGCATTCTTGTGTAGATGGTATGAATGGCACTTTGGTGTCAATTGGGAAACTTATTTTAACCCATGAAGAACTGAAGCCGATTCTACAAATGTCTTCTAAATCCCAACAGTTTTCAGTTTTTCTCGGCCTTGTCTTTTTTTGTGTGTTAACAATGACATGCGCTATTAATAATGTAAAAATGTATTCCAATATGTACACATCGATGACTCATATTCTGCAACAGTCTTGCAATGGCCTGACAGCCTGCCTGTTAATTTCTCTGTCCAACTGCCCATCTGTATGTCTCATATTCCACATTTGATGTTTTTATGGCACTCTTCCCCTTATAGTTTCCTCACTAATGATCTTACAATGTATGTATATACACCAAATAATTTGATATTCTGTAGAAATGGTGCTGCATTTCCTCTCCATCTGTTTTGCGTGGTTCCTCAAACAATTAGCTTTGGGAAAGGTCACCCAGGAAATCAATACACTTTCAATTATATTCAAAAGGCCCATCTGCTAATTGCAGTCACTCTAGCAAACAGACAATGCTATCTCATTTCACAGAGGTTTCCTCTCTTGAGATGACATTTCAAGTGGAAATTCAGGGATGTGATTGCAGATGAAAAATGCATTAAAGGGATATTTCACTTTCAAAAAATGTTTTGGTAATTTTATCGTCTACTCATACTTTTGTGAGCCCCCCAGACAGTTTTTAAGTTGCTTGATTCAGTATTTAGATATTTGATATTCATTTTATCAGACACGCCTTACTCAAACCCTTACTCAAACCCATTATAACTTCAAACTCCATTTTTAACATGTTAGATTCATCAAAAACACCCGTCCTTGGTTCTGGTGACTCATCCTGCCCTCCTAATACGTGAGGGGGCCGTGTTTTTTCGATGACTTTTTTCATTATTATTATGTTTATTGTATTTAATTGTTTTAATAAAAAAAAACACACATTAAAAATACATGAAAAAACTAATAAAACACAGTCTCCTCACGTATTAGAAGGACAATATCAGTCACCAGAACCAAGGATGGGTGTTTCCGATGAATCTAACATGGTTAAAATGGAGTTTGAAGTTACAAAGTTGTGTATATGACTATGGCTAAATGGTTTTGTTCACGGCATGGCTCTGAGTCTAGCCGTATATGAAAGTATGGAGATAGATATGTTGCATAATTCGTGAGCATAGATTTGATTTGAGCACTTGATTTGAGTTATATGCAATCCAAACAGGTGTAGGTGGGAATTTGCATCTGAATTTGAAGTCACACAAAGCAGGGGACATTGAAAAATGCGAGAGCTTGTAAACTTGAGCGCTCGTACACTGCAATCTACACATGTGTACATTGGCATTTGTAGTCACAATAAAGAATAAATTATGTAGTCACAGAATAACTCAAATATGTATTGATCGACCGCTGCAAACTTGTAATCCATCAGCTACAAGTGTGTGTATTTTGTTTCTACAAATGCTCGAATCTGCTCTGCAGGTGAATTCTGCAACACATTTAGTCTTTTAGACAAAATCGACCTGTAGAAACGGCAATGATTTTTTTCCCCAGTTTTTAGTTCTATTTTTATTAACGGGAGAACAATGGCTTCTATTATATCATGCTAACTTTCCAGGAATAGAAATCCTGCAGTTTCCTCTGAGACACAGACGGGGTAGACAAAAATGGTACCATATTATTATGAGTATAAGTGAGGACCAATTATATCGTCCTGAGCACACAGAATGTACGCCAGATGATGTGAACATTTGAGGTCATTGTTTCGCGGCATCAACATTTTGTGGAGAAATACACAGAAGATATACTGTAGGGCATTATATGTCTATGCATTATATTATTGATTTTCTCAAATAAGAACAATGGGATGTAGGTTGAACATTGGCAAAGTTTCCGTTTAATAGTGCTGTTCTGACTTCTGTTGTACAGTATGTTGTGTCAAAGCTTATTGTATGGAACACACTGACCCCCAATATCAGAGCAGAAGATTATGTAGGCATCAACAGATATTGAATAATTGATTCCAAAGTAAAATCATAAGATGGAATAAAAGGCAGTGCTCTGAATCATTTAAAGGAATTTTGGCCCGTAGCGATGGACGAACAACACAATGCACTTGTTCTCCTCTCACTAGCTCACTAATGTTTCACAGCAGTATGATAGCTTTGGAATGTTCTTTCACTGTAAATTTGGTAAAAGCAGGGTTAGAGGGAGAGACTTTTAAGCATGCTGGTGATCAACCCTATTTTAATAGGCTTTTTAGAGTTGTTCAAAGTCAGTTGGGAGCTGTGTGGGAGGGTTTCATGAAGTTGTGGTTGTTTGTTTGCGAGTGACACTAGTTGCCTGACATATAGTCAACAGTTCATTAAACTGTGTGAGCTGCTCTCTCTGTCTCGTCAGGCTAGATACAGCTCAAAGCTTTGATTTGTGCTGATCTTTTTCTGTTCCCTTTAGCACCGTGTTCCATATCAGGGCTGCTCTCTCATCATCATCATCTAGAAGTTTTCACAGCAGTGTCTTATTTAAAGACCATTTTGCCTCCACTAGCCTCCTGACACATGGGCTAATTGTCTACACTCAGGCCTCAATCAATTTCAACACTGGCTGCATTTCCAGCCTGAACAAAAGGGAGCCTGAACACAGAGACAGAAAGGTGCCCTGCAATCCTGATCCAATACCCACCTGGCATGAATTCTTAATCTCACTCGTTAATGCCCATGATGTATTAATGACCTTCCAGGGGAAAAGTTTACCTCTGTGTCCAGAGTGCTCTGCTTTCCCCGTATGTTTGACCCTAAAGACTTTGACTGGGGAACAACTGCCCTATAGATTGTATGATGAGTGTCTGAAATATCTGGGCCAGTAAACAACACCCCTACCCTGCCCTCCGGCTAAAGTTTTCCTTTTCTTCAAATGTCACCCTTTTGCTCATGTTTGACCCTACGCACAGACTGATATGGGGAACAACTGCCCTATAGATCGTATGATGAATGTCTGAGATCTCAGGGCCAGTAAACAACACCCCTAACCAGCTCCCCGGCTAGAGTTTCCCTTCTCTTCCAATGTCTCCCTTTTGGATGTCCTATTTAGTGAGTGTTGAGCCTTGTCTCCTGGTCTGTGAGGTCCCTGCCCCAGTCCCTACCCTGTAGTGTATTTAGTAAAATGCACACGCATATAAAGTTATTATTGCTACAGCATAGGCTGCCAATGACAAGATAAGAAGAAGACAGCGAGCACTCAATAAAATGTCCTTTTCACATAGTTTTATTTACACTCACCCAGGCAGAGCAAGAGTTATTACTTTCATGGCTATGTTATGCAATACTGGTTTTGCATAACATAGTAATATCATTATTAGTTACTGTCAAGTAACTTATATATTAGGCCTATTACTTATATATTATAACTTATATATAACTATATATTTATATATTTTCAAGCTTCTAACACTAATGGCACAACAGTTTGTCTATCATCTAACTTTCACAATCTAGACTTTTGCTGCAATTTTATTTTGTTTTGCATTTTACCCCCTTTTCTTCACAATTTGGTCGTTATGCCAATTGATTCCTCCCCACACATTTGTGTGTTGTCACTGCTGTTGCATCCTAGTGATCCTACTGACTCACCTGCCAGTGAGGAGCCCCCACCGGGAGGACGTACAGCCTTAATTCTACCACTCCCGCGCAACACTCCCTGCTGACAGGTGCCACCCCAGCCAGGAGTACCTGCAGTGACAAATATCACCCTCCCCGCCCGGCTTCCCTCCGCCGAACACGGGCCAAATGTGTTCGTATAGATGTTTGACAAAGCCGGATGCACTACGGTGGATTCGAACCCACAACCTCCGCGGTGGTGGGCAGGCAGCCAAGCCCATCCACTGCGCCACCCGAGCGCTTATTGCTGCAATCGTAATGCCATTAATGTCTGTTCTAATAGCCTCAGCCAGAGGTTCGATGGCAATTATGGCAATAGTTCGATGGCAATAGAAAATAAATATTCTTAAACTACAGTTTTTTGTTTTTAGTCATGGATGTTCTATCCTGCTGTGACAGATAGATGTACTATGTTCTTATGGGCTGCTGTACGGTGCCCCTAAAGGGATATATGTGTTGGTAAGGTTTTTCAAGGGAACAGGGGGAAAAAAGTTGGTGAAAGTTTGAGTTGGTGAAAGTGGGTTAGGGTAGCATAAATAAATAAAAAGTGTGAAAATGTGTTTGGAAAGAATATTTTGATTACTAGAGGTTCGGGCCGCTACGCAGCCCTCACACCTACGTCGCACCGCCAATCCGACCAATAGGCTGAGTCATAGTGTCGGGGACTTTGTCAGAGTACCCGTTGTACCCGCCGGTGTCACTTTTGTGCCCATGCAAAGGAATCGCCGGGTTAGATCAGATCCATCCACGATATCCAGAGACATCAACTACCTAAGACACGAAGCATCAATAAATATCCCACTGAGACTCTATCTGCAAGATTAGACCTTCAAGACATCGACCAGTTTGGCTCCAACTACGAGAGAACTCGCTGCCCTGCCCTCCTAGTCTAACAACTCAGATATATATAGTTTTATTTCCCCTTAATATTATCTCCACGACCCTACGAGATCCAAATTTGTGGGAACAAGATAATATGAAGGGGGGGAAAGTAGGTGCATTTTTTCCCTAAATATTATCTTGTTCCCAAGAGAGAGGAACTCATTAGGAAAAAGACAAATTTACTCTATTAAAAAACCAAAGCCTACATTTCTATTCACCATGGCTTAAAACTTGGATTGCCTGTGTTTTGTCAAAGCTTCGCTGTCCATGGTGCTGAAGGGTGCCACGGTTGTTTTATTCTTCACCACGGGTGCATATTGTGCATGAGGGCATTGCCACTTTTTGTGTGCCGATTACAAAGGAACTGTCTTATTTTGATTCATCACAAAAACACAAGATTTGTTTTCAAAGCTAACTGAGGGAAGCTAAGCTGTGTTTGACACAGGCTTATCAGCGCCTCGAGCTAGATGATGAAAGTAATCACAACCTTAGCTGTGTGTCACTCACCAACTCTCCCGGTTTCCTGCCAATCATTGAAATAAGGCAGAAAAAAAATCTAAAGAAAGAGTGATGCCATTTTTTATAAAGTGAAATTCTATACTCTAACATGTAACTGATGTCGAACTAAAACCCTACTGGGTGAGACAAACTGAACTGTCAGTGGAAACTCATTTGTGTTATGTGGGGTTCTAGGGTGGCCCTTGTCCGCAATTGTCAAGTGCGTCAATTGAATGTGCAGTAAATGCTCCATTACTCCTTTGGCAGCGTTACCATGGCAAAGAGTGCATGTCGATTTTGTGTAAAAAGGGAAACACAAGTTTATGGTATTGATTGCCAGCTACTCTTAAGTGGCTTGAAGTGGTGTTAACAGTGGCAGAGAAAACTGTGGAGGTTGTGTGGGGCTTCTTTGCATCATTTACGATAGTCTACCCATAATGGGCCACATTTTCAGACACACATTTCAGGACCTCCCATAGAATAATGTGGTGAAAACCATTTGCTCAGCTCCGTGTCACCCAGCATCTAAAGGCGCTGCAGACCATCTAGTGCAGAATATGAAGATGTGTTGACTCTGAACATCAAATGCAGTCCAAGAGGGGCACGCACATCCAAAATATTTCGACGGGTGCTGGATCACACAGGCTACACTGGAAAGAGGAAAAGCACACCGTCTTTATGCTCCCAAAAATGTTTAAGAAAGCGTAAAGTAAATTATGCCCTGCTAAAGATGGTGTGTGGATCTTTTTCTCTTTCCTGGAATAGGAACATCACCATGCAGTTCTGTATTCAGAATTTTCTGTTTGTTTACAGAAGCACACCCCGTTCTCCCTATAGCATGATGGGTAAAGTACATGCAGAACTGTTTCTGGGACATCAGCTGAGCACCAGGCTGTCACTGGTGCAGCCTAACTTTTCCGAAACTATGTGAGAACACTTCAACCCAGAGGGTGCAGCCTCAGCAGAAGGCTTTGGTCAAGCTGTATGGGGGAGGGTAAGGAGAAAAGAATGGCTCCTGGCATCATTGGAAGAGACAATAGTTCCTGTCACTGTGTCACATCACATGCAGTATTTGGTTGATTGTCAGGGCAAGGTTGGGTGGCCATGTCGACCAGAGGATTTCAACACAACTAGGGCCAGATGATGATGAGGAAAGGACTTAGCTAAGCAGTAAGCCTTGCCGAGCCCTGAGGCCCATAGGGCAGGACCCTATCTCCTGTTTCCTTAGCTGGAGGCAACTTGATGTACAAGTACACCCCTTGGACATGACGCTAGTATGTCGCAGGGACTTACCCCAACCCTTGATGCTGAGTGCCAAGCAGGGTGGCACTGGGTCCCATTATTAGAGTCTTTGGTATGACCCGGCCGGGGATTGAACCCCGACCTCCCAGTCGGGGTTCAATTTAGGGCAGACACTCTAACCACAAGGCCACTGAGCTGGTTTAGCTTAGTAGACCTAAGATACATTTCAGGCCCCTGATAGGTTGAGTCTAAAGGGCAGGAACTGATTTGGGGGGAGGAGTATAGTGTATTTGGTAAAGTGTGCATTATTGCACACAAGTTATTATTGCAACAGCATGCAGCCTGCATGTAGGCTGGTTCTGCTAATGACTGATAACTGATTAAGTTGTAGGTCAGGTTGGTTCAAGTGTTTTGATTGGCCAGAGGAATGTTGCACAGGAGAAGCTGCACTAATCTGTTCCAACGGAAGCAATACTTTTCTGTTTAAAAATAAACCAACTAGGATAAAGAGTACACTGTGTGACGGTTCTTATTTGGGATATAAGACATAACATCCCCATGCTGCTGTCAGCAGTAATATTAGTCCACCCCACACCCCCCTTCACCACCCCACACACCCCCATCCCACGCCTCCTATGTCCCCACTGCACATCTGACTCCAATGACTCTCTTGGTTCCCTTGGAAACCAGGTGCTGCTCGGAGAGATCCATTTCACACTCCACCAGCAAGCAGGGAGAAAGAGAGATGGTTAGACAAAGAGAAAGTGGGAGGGAGAGAGATAGAGAAGGAGACTGGAGAGAGAGAGAGAGAGAGAGAGAAAAAAAAAAGGAAAGAGCGAGATCGAAGGAGAGAGAGAGAGAGAGAGAGAGAGAGAGAGAGAGAGAGAGAGAGGGAGGGAGACAGAGACAGAGAGAGAGAGAGGAGGGAGAGGGAGAGGGAGAGGGAGAGAGAGAGAGAGAGAGAGAGAGAGAGAGAGAGAGAGAGAGAGAGAGATAGAGATAGGGGGAGAGAGATAGGGGGAGAGAGAGACAGAGAGGGATAGGGAGACAGAGAGACCGAGAGAGAGACAGACAGCTAGAGAAGGAGAGGAAAGAGAGAATAAAGGGGGCTTGTTCTTAAAGGATGACTCATTCTTATTGCCTCTTCGTCTGGAAATGGAATGAAAATAGCAACAAATGGATTGAAAGATTTAGCTGTTTAGCCCCTGTGGGCCTTTCTACTCAGAGAAGTCAGCAGACGGACATGAAGCAACAGGGAAATGCACAGGCTTTGTTATTGGTGTGGTGTCTTAAGAGAACAGCGGGTGAAAATGGCTCCACCGCTCATTTATTGATGGAGCTTAGCTTTTATTGCTATCAGCCTCTGCACATGCATGCATGCATGCTCTTCACACAGACTAACGCAAGGAGATGGCTTAATGTAGACATTCAGCATCATATAACCACGTCAATGGCAGTGATTCACAACCTTGTTTCCTTGAGCCCCCCCGTTCTTACATCTTACACAAGCTGAGACCCTCCCATACATGCACGCCCACACTCTATATTATACCTGCCATGCCAGTGGATGAAATAAATAATAATTTTGTGCAACATGTTTAAAATGTTGCACAAAACAGTCCAAACAGACAAGGCTTCATGCCACATGCCTTGTCTGTGATCTTTGGTGCCCTGCCCTGGACCCCAGGGTGGGAAACACTGGTGTATGGGGTCCTTATTTCCTTTAGCAGTGAAACACTTTTGCTACTTTCACCATTTGAAGCCAGCACCTTATTCTGGGGCGAACATTCACCAAAGAGCTATTTTTGGCAGAGATTTGGTGTAGATGGAAAAAAAGCACACCAATTACAGAGCTACAGTAATCAGGTCAACTTGACTAAGTATAGAGGGCAGGCTTTCTTTGGATGCATCAGCCTTCTGGGAATACCAAAAGTTCAGGTGTGCACCGAGTTTGTTGAATGGAGAAGTTGGCATGTTCATATGTAGTGGGGGTCTTGACATGACTTGAAAAAGTTTGAGAACCACTGATATTATACAACATAAGTGTTTCAGAAATCTTTTTTTTTGGATTTAGAAGACATCTGTAGAATGTCTATTTTTAATGATAATGAATATGTTATCCATCATCCATCCTTGTATTTTTATCTATGGATGTCTCCGCTATAGACTTATGTATGATGTGCAACTTAAAATTTAGGCATTTAGCAGACGCTCTTATCCAGAGCGATTTACAATAAGCAAAGTAATCACATACTGGATATAGAATGCAGAGAGACAGTGTAGTGCCTCAAGAAACTAGGATCCCAGGTAAACCAAGAACCTAGCATCTGTCTAAACAATGTGTACAATTCATGTGCCCCATGCAATGTTACAGCCAGCAGGCTTTCATTGATAAGCCCTCGGTGTGTGTTTGAACATTTTTGACCAACCGACCAGCCTGATGATCTAATGCCGATTGACCTTACAGCTTATAAGCTAGTATAATTTTTTAGGTATTTGATTTAACGTAAAAGGGTATAAACCAACTGAAACAGTAGATATGACTTAAAGAATAATATTGTGTGACAGTTCTTCCTCAGAAAGTGTGACCCTTGCCTTGGCTTATCATGAATTCTTTTTCCAATGAAAGCTATAACTGCTGTCTGTAACATTGCATGGGGCATCAGATAGCCTACATGGTAATGTTTTGATAGTCCAACTCTACAGGCCATATACAGTATTTATAGCCAACAACCAGTGCAACTCACTTTTGTGTGGTGACAGTGTGGACACACTGTGCTGTAAATCTGCACATTGTCACCACAAAGGAACCGCGTAGCTTAACCCATAGAAGCAAAGATTTTAGTTACAAAGTATAAAAAGTTAAAAAATATATATTCAAAGATTTGCACAAATGTTCACAAATTTTCCAAAATAGCTGATCTACAAGCTCATAGCACTCATAGCCATGAGCTTGTAAATCTGCTATTTTTGAATTGCCAAAATATAAAATAATGGCTATACTGTAGCTGAAATCTAGAATGGCACAGATGCGTTCCCGGATTGAATGGGTTAAGCTGATAGTAGGAGGAGGAAGTGGGCAGTGCAAATGGCAGCGGTAGCTGCCAGGATATTGTTCTGATGGCTCTGTTGGCCCACACTCACTTATTCACAGGTTGCATGACAAACTAGAAAGTGGTGCTACCTCGCAGCGCATATTTCCACCGGGTTTAAAGTTGCCTATACCGTACCCAGGGTTGCGTAAGTTGGAAGACAGAGAGAACTCATACGGGATACAGGATTAACAAGTGAAATTGGAAGTGATGACGCAAAGAAGTGAGCAGACAAATTTGCAACTGGGACACTATAAAATGACGGAGCTTGTACGACTTTTGTTTACACCTGTAAATCTGTGATGTGACAATAAAGTTGAACAGAACAGAAACAAATACAGTATCTGCACGTGTATGCGTGCACATGTCTTCCCACAGTCAACCCACAGAATTCATCGATTTTTTTTGGCGGAGTGCACCCTAAATCTCTGAATAACTGGGTGTCTGGGGGGTGCTGACGGTGCTCCACGTCATCATACATTTCTGCAGCCCAGATTAGCCCACAGAGCCTATGGGACATGTATTTAAAATTCAGAAACTAGGGTGATTCTGAAGTCATTATACTTTCTAGGACTTGCAGTCCAACCCACTGCTTAATTTGAACAACCCAATGAGCACATGGAATACATGAGGGGAGGAGCAGAGGCTGGGAATATATTTACTCAAGATTGGAGTCTAAGTGGTGAGGCGGAGAGGTTCGCCAGCATTATGTGGCACAGGGCCAGCTCACACATTTATGGATCAGTGCTCTTTAGTCAAGTTCAAGAGGAACGGAACTGGATACTTCTACTCGACTCTGCAAAATTTCAATCCTCACCCATGTAATATTAAAGACTTCCCTTGCAGTGCAGTGCAGTGTCGGGGAAACGATACTGGCTGTATTTGGCTGTTATCATCCTTACTCAAACGCTTGCCATCTTTGATGTCGATTTAAAATGAGAAATGACTTGTAGAATGAACGGTACATGCAGATAGATACAGGGTGTTTATCTCTAAAGCTGTCATACCACCTCGCAAGTCTGTCTTTGTTTAGACTGAGAGAACGAGAGCAATCCATGGTCTCGAAGGGCGGATCCAAACCCAGGCGCCCGGAGCAGGCGCGTCCTCCGATTGCTTCACCAATCTATGTCCCCGCCTCCCCCCCCCCCCCCCCCCCCCGGTCTGTGCACGGAGCAGGCTGACGTCACCAAATTTAGAGCGACGCCCCTCTGCACTCTGAATGGTTAGGAGATAACAAGCTTCAAAGACCATCGTTCCTGCATCGTTCCCCCAGACTTTTTTCTTTTGTAACAAAAAAAATGGCTGGGTTTCCGAGGCTAGTCTTTGTTGTGGTCAGAGGTCTGCAGATATTGCCGATGTCACATGGAGAGAGACAGTGGCGGGTGGCTTTTCTATTAGGATGTGATGAAGGAGATTCATATCCTGCACATATACAACTCCACATCCTTATCTTCAAATCCTCTTTTTTTATATGAAGACGATACCTCTGCAGCAATGAATCCACTTATTGATGTGGTTGCTATTTTTCTAGGTACACTCACTGCCTTTGGTATTGATTTGCTTAGCTGAGAGGGCAAGCACATGGGCACAGTGGGTGCGAACGGAGTGTGCATGCAGAGAGTGCATGTGTCTTTGGGTGTAAGCACACATTTTTCAAATACATTTAATTTTGATTCTCATACAATTTAAATTCAATGTGTTCTATTTTGAGGAATTGCAGCCACCACAAGGCTGTGTCCTATTCTATAAAGCCACCACGCACACACACGCACACGCGCACACACACACACACACACACACACACACACACACACACACACACACACACAGTGTGTGGGCTTTGGTCTGGCTGTGTAGATAGAGACCGCCATGTCTACGCCTAATTGGTAACAAGACAATCAACTGCTCGGGATCAATACGAAATACAGGAGTTGTTCACCTTCCAGACTCACTATGAGTGACTCATTCCTTATTTGTGTACGTGTGCGCATGCATGCATGTGCGTGTGTGTGTGCGTGCGTGCGTGCATGCGCGCGTGCGTGCTTGTGTGCGTGCGTGCACGTGTGTGAACGAAGCAGAGGCCACTCTGTTGGAGAAGGCTGATTATGTGATGCTAATGAGACCAGAATGCTGCCTGATTGCATTCATGATACATAACCTTTGGCCTTTACCACACTCCGGTCTCATCACCACTACATGTAAAGGCCTGATTTGCTTGCGTACCGTGTCGCACACCGAAAATAGCTAATCTACTATCTGCTCACAGTCACAAGTGCGACACATTGTGAGCTTGTAGCTATTTTCAGTTCACGACACCTGCACACAACAAAGTATAACTCACAACTCACAACTTAAGGTGGTAAAATTGACATTCTTTGTTTTGTTTTAGGTTAACGCTCTGTATTCTTATAGTAATCATTGCTATAGAGTGTTTGTTCAGTAACAGGGTCTCCCAGATCTCTTTTCAGGTGGGTCACCAATTTCATCCAATCAGAAGAGAGTACCCATTTATCAGCTTAAATTTTACAGTATTCCAATTCCAATTTTGTCTGCTCATTTATTTATTTAATCATTCCAATTTTACTTGTTTATCCTGTACCTGTATGAAATCTCTTTCTGAGTGGATGAAATTGGTATCCCGACCTGAACCTGTATTTTGTATTTACTAAAGTGTTGGAGAGACAAGGAGACCCCTGTTACTGAACACACTATAGCAATGATTACAATACAGTGCTATTTAACCCTTACTTGAACAAACAAATATCACTTACAGTACCTTTAACAGTATGTTAGAGTTCTTTGTGTCTTCAGAGAAATTGTGCCCCCCTGCCTGCAAATAGCCTAAATGGGATCCAAGCTCAAGCTGTATCGCTAATAGAGCCATAGCCTTCAAGTCGGCTGGGCAAGCCTCAGGAAGCTCCAATTGTACCTCCATGGGTGAAATGTATTGTATGTCATGCAGATAGTGCAGTTGATGTGTTTCGAATAATGACACTGATTAGCCATTTACCATCTGCTGAGCTGTGCTAGGCGAGAAGCTCATTATACGGCTCACTTTTTGCCTGTTTTCTTTGCATGGAACCCCAGGCCCTGCACTCTGGCTATCAGGCATAGCGGCAGGGTACCATCATGCACTAACCGCGGGAGGCAGCCAAAGGATGCAGCGTTATTGTACACATGGCTGGGTAGTTATCCACTTCCTATCTGAGGGTGAATGATCCATCCTCTGGCCAGTTCATCTCTTTATCACTGCACCAAAGAACGGCACAGCACAAAGAACATCTGTCTATAATAATGAGTTTGGATGTATGCTATTTGGGAACAAAGTAACAAAATGTTTTGTCGCTAGAATATACATATACTGTATATATTTTGTACAATCTTATGAATTCAGAACAAAGAAATATTCCATCCTAACTACCAATTACAAGAACTGTTTTTTCATGTTGAAACTAAAGAGCATTTTGTTAAACTGTAGGATATTCTGTTTTGGTCTGTGTGTGTGTGTGTGTGTGTGTGTGTGTGTGGTGTGTGGTGTGTGTGTGTGTGTGTGTGTGTGTGTGTGTCTTTGACAGCTGATGCACCAGATGTTGTTGTGGTTGATGAAGAGTCCAGAGAAGTGTCTGTATTAGAGATAGCCAGCACCTTTGACCCTAGCCTAGAAGCTTTTATGACCATGGTCATTAAATACCCACCACTTCTACATACCATCTCAGAGCTGGGCTATAGGTGCAGTGCAGACTATTTGTTTTTATATTTGACAGCTTAGGTCAAACCCACAGACTGGTTGTTAGAGGGTTTCAACAACTTGGGATACCCAAAAAGGAGGCAAAAAGGCTGGCAAAGTATTGTGCTATCTCTGCTATAATTGGAGCCACCACATATGGCAGAGACGCTGTTACTTATACCCATAGAGTACTGAGTGACATGTGTATTGTATCATGAAGACATATACCATGATTTTGTGATCGTAACCTTAACTGCTCTTTGAATATTTGTTTCTGTGTGTGTGTGTGTGTGTGTGTGACAGCTGATACACCAGATGTTGTTGTGGTTGATGAAGAGTCCAGAGAAGTGTCTGTATTAGAGATAGCCTGCACCTTTGACCCTAGTCTAGAGAAAGCTTTTATGACCATCGTCATTAAATACCATTACCAACCACTTCTACATACCATCTCAGACATATGCCATGACTTTGTGAATGTAACCTTAACTGCACCTTTAACACATTCGGTGCCAGAGTTTTATTAAAAAAAGTGACGTTGAGTGCCAGAGATCTCACCGTTTGTAACGCTACGCTGTTTACAGCTGCAGACTCCACGACAAGCACCCGATTGTAAACAATATATGCGTGCAGGATAGTGGATGGTCCTGGCTAATGCCTGGAACAATAACATCTCTCACGCGAGTCACCATGGCGAAGTGATCTCGGATCGAACGGGACTCGTTTTCCCCACTGTCTTCCATCTCAGAGTCACCGTGGGTGATTCCAGAGCTGCGCTAGCCCCCCCCTTGTGGAAAAAAACTAAATAAACAAAAAGGTTTTTACCGTGTTCGGCTAGCCTGATTATCAGCCTGAAGCTGCGTGGAGCTTCAGTCTGACATTGGCTGCTGTGTCGGCGATTACAAGGGGGAGAGGATTAAAATTTCCCTAAACCAATCACAAGAGATCCACGGATCACGCCTACATCTGACGTCATCGCACAGCTTGCTTTAGCAGATATTCGCTGATTGGCTTGTCGTTAGACCCACCCCCACCTCCGACTCTGATTTGACAGGTTTTTCTTCGACCGTGAAAATCCATAGGCTCACATTATGACTCCAGACCAAGAGGAGCAGTCCACTCAGAGAGTGGGCGGGGTCTATGGTCTGGAACCAGGCTAGTGTTCGGCACCTATGCGCTACTCTTTGAAAACACGTTTTTTTACCGTGTTCGGCACCCGATGTGTTAATATTTGTTTCATTGTGTGCTCTCCTTTATGTGGACATGAATAAATTGCATGCGTGTTTATAAGTGTACTACTATATGAACATGTTTGTGTGTGCTTTCAGGACCTGGTGGGCAGTATTCCGACTCAGCGGAATTGGAAGGGAATAGCCATTGCCCTGCTGGTCATCATCGGCATCTGTTCATTGATCGTCACCTCAGTCATTCTGCTGACCCCTCGTACGTACACACACGCGTACGCGCACACGCACGCGCGCACGCGCACACGCACACGCACACACACACACACACACACACACACACACACACACACACAGACACAGACACACACACACACACACACACACACACACGTACTGTAAACAGTAACCTTATAACATAATTTGTAATCCACAGGTTACTTAAAGTAATCCGATTATAGTACTTATTACCTTACTGATTACAATTATATGCAGGTAATTAATAATCTGTAACTGACTACATTTTGAATTTCCAACCCTGCAAACAACACATACGCATACATAAATGCATTTTTATAATTAACAGCTCTACCTCTGTACAGTACAGACTTGCTTTACAGCGGGGCTCAAAAGCAAATTAAAGCTACTTTTTTTTCTTTTTCTTCGAGTTTGTACTGGTATTGTATTTGCATTGTAGCACAGATAGGTAATTTATTTTTGTAACCTTTTTTCATAAGTTTTCATAAGTAGACGGCAAAGTTTGTCTGGTTGGATATTACATATTGGTTTTTCAGAGAGACAAGGTCATCTTCTCGCTAGGTAATGGGGCCTTTTAATGTGTAATACCATTCAGGCCTGTTTAATGGAAATGATAATGCAGTAATAGCTCCAGTCTTTTGTCAAATTGGCACAGCATCAGAGATGCCATTTTCCTTCAGGTGGAAATTGGCTTTCAGCCTTAAAACTGCAGTCTATGGCAAAACTTGTTTCTTGTTTTTACACACACACACACACACACACACACACACACACACACACACACACACACACACACACACACACACACACACACACACACACACACACACACACACACACACACACACACACACACACACACACACACACACACACACACACACACACACACAGGCTCCTGATATTTTGGCACCAACTGAAAAGTCTGTCAACATAGTCAGATTTAAACCAAAGATTTGCTGTCAACCAATCAAACACCCATCTGCCATCTTGTGTCTAGTGGCTCTCTCCTGTAACTGTGTGGTACTGGGAAACAGTGAAAGGGCTTGCATCATGTCTCTGTCTATTCCACCCCCATCCACGCTAACTTACACCAGTGCTTCTGTTCTCTGCAGCCCCTGCTGTTCAGCTGTCAACATCAGATCTCATTTTGAGTTTTGGGACACAGGGAGTTCTCCCTCCTCTGCTGAATAAAGACAGAAGGCAGGATGATGTGAATTGGTGCTCCAAGATCAATAGAGCATTGTCTTGGGTCAAACACCTCACTCATCCTCATTTGTAAATTGCAGTACCCGAGCGCTGTAGAGAGTTCCTGCAAGTGTTATCTCCAAGGACAGGAAGTCACATAATAGTCAAAAGCTGGGGGACATCTTTGTGTGATACATCTTTGTGTGATGCATCTTTGTGTGATGCTGTGACCCCCCCCCCCCCGACAAGAAAGACATGTTCATGAAAGAAGGATTTACATGGAAATAAAGGAAATACATTATGGGCCCTATTTTAGCCAATAGTGGCTAAATACCCTATTTGGGGATTTAGCATTGCGCAAGGGGGCGTTCCTGTGAAAAAGTTGCTATTTTCGGACACCAGCCTTATCCCTAAAACACCTACACTACCCGTTACATTATGCATAGTTGTGGTTTGGGCGTTACAATAATAAAACCAATCACCGTGCCAGATGCTATTGCCTTTAACACATTCACTGCCAGGTATTCATTAATTAATTAATCCGCCACTGCCAGCGTTTTTACCTTATTTTGACCACGGAGACCCACGATGTGGACACGGATGTAAACGAAAGCTGTCGGGGGGGGGGTCTCTTCTATCCACCAGAACAAAAACCTTTAACCACGATCGTCCGTTCTGTTGTTATCGGCAGTTGAATATGGCTCGTTTTCACCAAAAAACACTGGGAGAAGAAATCTGAGCTAGATGTGTTTTTCTAAATCTCATAACATACTAGGAGTGGACGGAGTGACTTTTTTTGGGATGATGTCATTTCCAGTATCTAGCGGCCGCAAGATACCGTTTAGGGACAGTGCCAGCTCCTTTGTGCGTAATTCACGGGTAACAGCTAATGCCAACGGGTACGGCACCGGCGAAAATAGAGCCCTACATCTTCAGATTTGTTTTTCGACAGGGCAACAAGACTTACTTCACAATAATCCAGAATTTGAATGTAATGTGTTATGAACTAGAATATGCCAAATTAATTGTTTTCATTTTATTTCCCCTTCTGGTGACATACTTGGCAGGCGAAGATGACAGTCTTGCCCTCAGGAAGAAAGTGACTGTGGAGGACGTATTCGGACTAGACCTTCACATCCATGACCCAGATGCCAAATGGCTCAGTGGTAAGACGTGGACAATTTTGTGTTTGTGTTTTAGCATCCACCTCTCATGTCAAACAAGCAAAATTACACAGACACATGCTGATCTTTACTATTCATTCAGTTGAACAGGACATCATCTTTGGAGCTAAATTTGAGTGTCATGCACGCCTACTTGTCTTGCGGATATTCACTTTCATAGCAGTGACAAATTAGTGGTCCACACCACAGCCATACATTGTTTCAACATTGTGTAGCTGTATACAGGCTCATCTAACCAATCATAACTATGAAGTACATTTTTTCCTGTCTTTTTTTATTGAGATTTTTCAAAATAAGCTTTGTTCGGATAGTTAGGCCAACAGTGAGAGAGAGATGGGATAGGATATGCAGCAAAGAGCCTCAAGCAAGGACCAGTTAATGGTAACTGGTAATGGTACCAGTTGAGCCACCGAATGGCTACCAGTTGAGCCACCGAGCGCCAGCAATAAAACAAATAATTGTGTACACTACCAAAAAAGAGACCTCATACAGTTCATACCAAGGCTCCAGTGAGTATCTTGCATCCACCACAATGTGGTGTATAGTTATTTAAGATTTGTCATGAATAATCTAGAAAATAGCAATACAATGTTTTGTTATAGATATATGCCTGACATTGCTGTCTTATTTGAAAGCAGGGGAGAGAGGAGGAGGACAAGACATGTGACAGGTCATTGGCCATATTTTAACCCATGTCACAGTCAGCTTACAGCATGCAGCTGCATTCCAGCTTTAAAAATTACAACTTGTAATTTTTGCAGTTTAAATGTGCAATTTGCATGTTATGTAATGCTCAAAAGCATTATTGTGTCGGGAATGTTCTTGACAACATTTGGCACTGTAGAAAGTTTATTTGTTGTTAAAAACAGCCAAACATTGCTAGTATGAATAACAGAAGGCTAATTATAAAGGGTAGGTCAATTGCCCAAAGCAGATGGGCCAAGATAATTAACCTCATGAGCAATAGTTTATCATTCTCACAACAAGACTTACACACATGCATACAATGACTTATGTATGCATGCACACTGGTCCATGTAGTTTCACTGCCCAGCACACATCTGCCACTCAAATAGCATGAAACCAGTCTTTTCCTCATAGCCACGCCACCCCATATGCTTATGTGAATTTAATTTACATTTGCCCTTTTTGTTCTATCTAGTGTGCATGTTGAACATGCCAGAAGATTCACATTAGTGCTATATATTAACATGTAATCACTTCAGGACCTGTGTCACTGTGTCCTACATCCAGCTGCAGAGACATGACAAGAATGTTGGCACACAGCTTTTCACTGTGTGCCATTGTCTCTTGTCTATGTTAAATTAATGCTGTCAGCCTCAGTTTTGTGCTAATGACCTTCTGATAAATAAAAAAAATCCAATGGGACAACCTTGTACTTCAGTTCCCCCTCATCAATATTTTGTGGGCTTCATTCACAGTAATGCATAATTGATCCCTGTTGCGCTTTGATCACCGCCTGCCTTGGCAGCAATTTGGAAGAGCTCAGAATTACGTTCACTCCCACAGGCTCACACAGAGGGGAACAAAGTTTCACCTTCACCCTTATGTGTACTTGTACTAACATTGCAAAACCAGCCTACATCTCTCTTGCAAGGTCAGTTTTCATGCTAGATCCCAGGAGGTGTAGGCACTAGGCACAGAAGAACGGTGGAACGCCCAGATCTTGAAACTCTATTCGGATGGGATTACTTTTCAGGACATCCTATTAAGTAATTGTAATGTCATAGGACATCTGTAATGTTAATGACCTGTAGGCATAGGATAAGAGTTCTCTGTAATATGTACAGTTTCCATTACATTTGCATTCACTCACTGCATTCAGTCACTCTAAAAACATTTTTTATTTGAATTTGCCAAAGGTGGTAAACCTGGACATAGGCCAACATTTTTAACAGTGCACAAACAGTGCAAAGATGAACTAGCCTGGCGTAGCTAGACTATATCACTGGGTGGATATGAGTCTGGTGCTTCCATGAGGACGTTTTGTTTCCCAAGGGGCGGGATCAAAACAATGTCCCTCGACGCAATTGGTTAGACCTACAACCAACTACCAATTACAGTCGCCCATATTCGAATACTGGGCCCTGATTGGTGCCCCACGTCTTCTGGGACAGGAAATGGATTCTCTATGGAGCGGTGCCAGACCCAAATCCCAGAGTGCAATTTTTTTTTGCACTCGCAGATTCGTCTGGTCCAAGGCTAAAGATGAACACCTTTTGACTAGCCTTATAACGACATACTATACGGTGCAACTTTTCACATGTGTGGCGTCCCCTATGGGCAGAAGTGAAAGTGCTTTTGGAGGCGGGGTTGATTGGATGTTGTCTTCATGATATGTCTATGGTGTTTTGGTAAGAAATAGGCCCCTCCCACACATTTTTTAAACCAGTTACAGGCAGTATGGAATTTTAAAACCCTGTTTGACGCTCATTGTCACATGACTCACAAGATCATTGTACCTATTTTGGTGAAAACAAACAGTGACATTAATAGTATTTTTTATTTATTGTGTGATTCAAATTTAGGGTTGATTGCAAGCTACGCTCATGATTTTTGGCATAAAAAAAATAGGCCAAACTTTGGAAGGCAGCCAGTTGGATGACAAATCTGAATGATTAATGCAAAATTGTGGATAATCTAGTCCGGCGGAAATGAGCGTGGCCAATCCAGGGGGAAACTATTTTGATTGTACAGCCTACGGTTTAAGAGTTCTACCGTAGGCCAAAACATACAGCGGCCTGGTGCCATCATGATGCCGATTTAGAACGCACGCACGCACGCACGCACGCACGCACGCACGCACGCACGCACGCACGCACGCACACACACACACACACACACACACACACACACACACACACACACACACACACACACACACACACACACACACACACACACACACACACACACACACACACACACACACACACACACACACACACCTAATAATTTACCCTAAGGACATTTTCTTCATATAATTGGTCCTCACTAATGCTCATGATAAAATGGTACAATTTGTTTCTACTCGGTGTCTCATAGGAGGGCTGTGGACACTTCAGAAACCTGCCTACATCATCATTATGCAGGGTAAAAAAAAAAAAGATTTAGATTTGTATTAACGTGAGAACAATGGCTTCCATTATAGAATGCTAACTTTCCAGTAATAGTTTCTATTTGCTTGCATTCCCCATCGATGATGTCACTGGTAGGCTAGACTGAAAGAACGAGCCCAATCGATGGTCTTGAAGGGCGGAGCCAAACCCAGGCGCTGGATTCCAGCGCCTGGGTTTGGAGCACTCTGATCGGTTAGGAGATAACAAGGTCCTAAGACCAGCGTTCCTGCAAGGTTCTCCCAGGCTTTTTTTCTTTTGAAACAAAAAAAAAGGCATGGGTTTCCGAGGCTACTGGTAGGCGGGTCTCTGAACTGTTATAATGAGCATTAGTGAGGACCAATTATATGAAGAGAGGTTGAAAATGGGTGACGTCGTCCTTTAACCCCACCAAATACATGCCTACAGTGCACTTGACCATACTGGCTGTGCTAAACTTTATTACAATTAATCAATGAAACCACACCACAACACAATTTGATTGGTTGGGGTGCTGTCTGCCGTTCCTTTGTTTCTACACCTTCTGGGATTGAGCAATAATCACTGAAAATTGATTTAGCCTGCCAGCTGGAGGCTGGAGGAATAAGCACATTATGGGGAGTGTATTTTTAGACAATGACGATAACGAGCAGCTCTGTATTTTGAATAACAATTCATTTGAAGAGGTTAGCGTCAATGCTGTTGTAGAATTAATTAATTAATTAATTCCGCACCCAATCTGGAGAAACGTTAGGTTACAAACGTAACCCCTGTTCATTGAATATTACAAGGAGATATTCGCTTATGGGAGAGCGCCCCCCTGGCATGATCACAGAAGCATTATTTATAGCGAGTGTGGGTGTTGTAGCCCGACATTTTGTTCCGGCAGGGGCATAGCTTCTGGCTGGGCTTCTTCATCCTGCTGTCGCCGCCAGGGGAGTCACTCGCGGCCGCTGCCTGTGGCGAGACAGGTGGGCTAGGCTTCCGCAGCATTGTACACCGCACAATATGGCTTTTTTTGTAGCTCAAATGTGGCCTGTTTTTATTTCAGCTTGGCTTTCGCAACTCAAACGTAGAAATAATTGTAATTTAGTTCGGCTTTCTTTGTTAGCTCGAATTAATTACAATACCGGCTTTCGCAGCACGAGCGTTAGCTTTCGAGGCTAAACGTTATAAAGCTCTTCTCTAGAGCGAAAATCGCTTTTTGCAAGCTAGAACCCAAGGTCTTTGCGACACAAGTCTCTGAGTGCTTATCGATAGTGCTCTGAGTCCAAGATTCGACACTTGTATCAATTCGAGCTCTTGAGCTACATGATGGCTGAGAGATAAGGTGAGTGTGCTCTGTGATTCTGAGAAGGGAAGTTTGAATGAGGCGGCCCGGCGGCCGGCTTCAGCAAGTGCTTATGTACAGTAGCATAATGGGGTGGTCCTTGCTGATGACGCCAGGCCACAACCTTGGTCCAGCCAATGGAATTGGCTGGAGTGTAAAAATAATGCTTCTGTGACCACTCCAGGGGGCGCTCTCCCATAAGCGAATATCGAGTGAGTAATATGATTAAAGAACCGGCCTTACAAACTGGCTCCGCTGTTTTGTACATCATGAGGGCTTGCAGATATGACTTTATCCAATCGCCTGCAAAGTATTTTTGATCTACATCTTTTGCCATAGCGTTTACGTTTTGGCGATGGTCCCTATTCCAGTCCAACCTCAGCTCGGTAGCACACAGGATTGCAAAGTGAGCAAGAGAAATATTGTCGCTGTCAGGCAGAAACATCATATCTCCAAATGTTTATGTTTTTAAGTCATTTAATGCCTTTCTTCGTCAAGCAAAAGTAATGAAATTAGCAGATCAATAAGATCACAATGTATCGCAATGCAATGCATTGTGAGCTTGTAGATCGGCTGAACATTTCCGTTCCACTTCCTTAAGAGTAACAGTTTTGGACATACAATGTTTCCACCCGACAGCGACGATATCATCCTTTATGACAAGACCATATTCCCTGCACAGATCTTCTCATCAAATTGATCTGAGCTTCATGGTGACACCCTGGACTAAGCCTGCAGTGCACTACTGTAGCAATGTCAACTCTTGGCAATAAAAGAGGGATGTATTGGATTATGTCTAGCTGCAAAATGTCACCACCTGAAACACAAACTGCATTCAGCCAACATGATATCAGGTTCCAGTCAAGCAGTCCTCAGTCTCATCTGTCTCAGCCTTGCATTTGGTTCTATTTCAAAACATTTCAGCAGTATTAAAGTACCCTGAGGTTTGTAAAATATGCTTTATCATGAGATAAAGCTCCTCTCTCTGTGCAGTGTCTCTCTTGGGAGGAGAGGCTCCCTGCATGGAACACAAGGTGGCGGCGACAGTGACACATGGCAGTAGTCCAGAGGGCAGACACACACACACACACGCACACGCACACGCACACGCACACGCACACGCACACAGCTGTCTGCTAGTGCTGCAGTTAACTGGTATGCCAGTTAATGGCCCAAACTCAATGGCTGTCAATAACCGTTTCATTAATAACACACGTGATGAAGCATATTAACAACCTGGTGCTTGTCCGAGATACGTGTTAGACTATCCAGGGACAGACTAAATGAAAGTAGGTAGGGAATACTGCCTGTGGAGTGTTACTGTCTATGCTGGAACAGTGTGTGTGTGTGTGTGTGTGTGTGTGTGTGTGTGTGTGTGTGTGTGTGTGTGTGTGTGTGTGTGTGTGTGTGTGTGTGTGTGTGTGTGTGTGTGTGTGTGTGTGTGTGTGTGTTTCATAGTTGATTGTTGTCAAATCATTTCATACTGTACGTGACGTACCGTCACTCAATGTAGGTGGGGCACTGAAACAGCAGCACTCATGCCAGAAAGATTTTCTTTTTTTTAAAGCAGAAAAAAACATGGTTCTATACGCTCAATGGTGACAACTACAGTGTGTAAATACTTTACTTACTATTGGTGAGTTTATTAATGTAGTGTGTTTAACAAGTTAGATTGGAGACGTGTCGTGACGTCCAAGGTGCAGTAGCAGTCCCTCCTGTTGCCGAGTATATCCAGTTGTGTTTGGTAGGACACTACAGTAGCTCTTGCGGTGATGTCATGTTTCTTATTCAACTTTATATGCTTATCGAACAAAGGTGCAAACGTGTGGCATTAATAACACAGTGTGTGTGTGTGTGTGTGTGTGTGTGTGTAATGTAATGTGCCCTGCTGATGTTACGGACAATGATACTTTGGCAGTAGTCCAGAGGTCGGACACACACACACACACACACACACACACACACACACACACACACACACACACACACACACACACACACACACACACACACACACACACACACACACACACACACACACACACACACACACACACACACACACAGCACTATGTTAAGCCCGGACATCACACACTCATATGGGGCATGTGTCATTTCCAGACAATGAGCTGCTGTACCGTACAAGGGATGGGGACGTTGTCAAACTCGATATTGACACGAAGAAGAGGGTCGTCGTGGTGGAGAACAAGATGTTTGTAAGTATCACCATTCTGTGCATCGGTTATACTGGTACTGAAAACACCATTTAGGACAATTGCATCTAACTTGTTCTTCAAACTCAACCAGGAAGCATACAAAGCCACCAAATACCAAGTGTCTCCTGACATGCAGCACGTGCTGCTGGCCTTTGGCGTAACCCCGGTGAGTGATCTTCTGTCATGCTACTGTGCCCCGTATCACATGTTTTCAGGGGGCGTTCATTCCACTGACTGCTTGGTGCTGTGTGTTTGGTCCTGCAGGTGTACCAGCACTCCTACACAGCCAGTTATATCATCTGCAGCCTTGTTACACCGTAAGACCACCAACATACCAGTCTTTCAGAGTGCTCTGTAAATGTGACCTCCATCTACCTGTTGGTGCTGCCACCTTGTGGGACTAATGCAAATCCCATCCATTTTTATGTGGCACACACGTAAAAAAATATATCTGGCCTGTTTTTAGGTCTTCATCCATCTATGTCTAAATGTTCCAGATTTATACACAGTTGAATCAGCACGTGTTAAAATAGACTGTGGGTGATTGATTAAACCTCCTGCAGGGTAGCAAACTAAAGAGCTCACAGGTTTCTTGGTGTGACTGTGCATGAGGGCAGTAGTTTTACAAAATGTCTGTCTAAGATAAATATGGAATGGTATGCAGGGGGTGACATATTAGAACACTTGTGTTCCATTAAGTTATTCATTTATCAATCTGTCTATATAGACGGCAGCATACAAACTCCTCAGTGTTAATTTGACCATTTGTAACTGTATACAAATGTAACCAAATGGACCCTTACAGGACAATTTGGTATGCATGCTATGCTCAACTGTGTACACTCTCAGAGATAAACTCATGATTTTACAGTATATTGTTGACATAATGATGTGTCATCTCAAACAGGGACACATGGAGTCTGAGCCCCCCTGAAGTGCGGAACGCTGTCCTTCAGTTCGCTGGTTGGGGACCCCAAGACCAACAATTGGTAAGGAGCAAGCTGAGTCAACAGTACACCCACTAAATGACCCTAGTAGTGACCTTAGTGACTCAGGAGGGCAGTCAGGTAGGGTCCGCAATTTCTGTCGCTGCACTAATGACCCCTAGAGGTTGGTCAGGGAATCTGTTCAGTGGGGAGCTGAACCACTTATTCTTAGTAAAACGGACCTGAGTTCAAACTGTACTTGCACTGCTTTTTTCTGTGTACAGCAAATCTCTTCGCCAAAAATAGCTGATCTATAAGCTCACAATGCGTTGCAAATGTGACGCGCTGTGAGCTTGTAGTTCGGCTATTTATGACGAATGTTCCCCCCCATAGGCATGCTGGGGTACAAGGGGTTAACTGAGAAGCATGTCCCTCTACATGCTTTACCCACAACTACCCACTGTCAGGGGAAAAGGCTGGTGACTTCACATGCTTATTTACACCCTCCCTAATAAACCGCTGAGTGATAAGAGACCGCAGAAACAAGGGGCAAGTACAAGGGGACATGGGAATTGACAGAATGACTTGGAGAAAATATGGGAAAAGAAAGATGTTGTGTATTTGTTACGAGTAGAATGTTGTCAACATTATAAGGAAAAGCAAGCAACTGCCTGGAAGAAGATGCCTTTTTTCTGTCTTCTTTTTTACTTCCTCAGTAATTTTGTATGTGATGCAGAAACAAAGCTTACTTGGTGTAAGTAACTGGTGCTGCCCTTCACTGATATAAAGTTGTGCATTTCTGCGAAATTGCAAATGATTGTATCACACACATTATATTATGTATGTATGATGATCAGATATAAACATTTCAAATGCGTTCTGGGAGTTTGTCTGTCTGGGCGAAATTGCTCGAATTGCATAATCATGTACACGATTGTTCCTTTTGTTGTGCTATTTTGTTGTGTTCAATTATAATGAATAGTCGGG
This sequence comes from Gymnoscopelus microlampas, assembly GCF_963454915.1. NCBI lineage: Eukaryota > Metazoa > Chordata > Actinopteri > Myctophiformes > Myctophidae > Gymnoscopelus > Gymnoscopelus microlampas. Next base: position 31,792,597 of record NC_139942.1, on the reverse strand, counting down.
GAAACCTGGGAGGAACAAGATGAGCTTTCATCTTTTGCCTCCATCTAAATCTGACATTATACTCCCATTTATGGCTGTAATGATTTCTCATTATGTTCATTTGAATTGGATTAATAGTAAAGTGTTTCCTCTAAACGTAAAGATGATGGGTGTGTTGGATGATCGTTGGTATAGTATCTGTGTGCAGCGAGGCATCAGGTGTGTGATGCACAGAACAGGGAGATGAATCATTCTATGCTCGAGTCATTAAACTGCAGGCAATTACTCTACCATGACAGGGCAATCAGCAGGGCCAGGTCAAAATGGGTGCGTGTCCGTCCACACACACACACACACACACACACACACACACACACACACACACACACACACACACACACACACACACACACACACACACACACACACACACACACACACACACACACACACACACACAGTATGTCATCTTGGCAGCAATGAGAGAGGAGTGTGAACAGAGAGCAGTGGTAGATAAATTAATAAATAAAAGTTGGGGCAGAATATTACATGTAACCTGCTTGATCTTCCGGTTTTCTTTTTGGATTATGAATGCTGGGTGACGCCACCACCTGGTATGGAGAGTTATTTACCCTTAAGCAGGCGCAGAACTTACATGCAAGTCGGCCGTCAGCTAACTGTCAGGTGTAGTCTTTGCAGTGTGTTACCCAGTGATGTTTTCCCAAAGATGTGAGATGACGCAAAGTGATGTGATAGTCATGGTTAGTTGCATTTCAGCTTGGTGTGTCAGGGCTCTATGAAAGCGCGCACGCACGCACGCACACACACACACACACACACACACACACACACACACACACACACACACACACACACACACACACACACACACACACACACACACACACACACACACACACACACACACACACACACACACACACACACACACACACACACACACACACAGTGACTTTGATGTTGCCAGTTTATCCAGGCTAATTTACAATCAAGAGCCATAAAAAAAATAGTGAGTTGGTTAAGGTTTGTAAACACAACATTCAAGTTCGGCTCCTCCTCCCCAGCTCAATGATACCAATAATGCATACCTACTGCCCATAGGCAACAAAACATCAAAATATCACTTGCCTCCTCTACTTTATGTACTGTATCTCTGGCATTACCCTGCTCCTCCTGAGCTGGGGGGGAGGCTAGGGATCACAGTGTGTCATGTCTGTCTCTTTCAGATTCTTGCCCTGTCTGCTCTGTCTACAGTATGCAACATACAATAGACATACTGTACAGCTAACCCTTTGCACACAGGCACTGGGTAAAATAATGGGATTTCAGGGTGGATTGACAGTGGATTTTTAAGTGTCAGACATTCACCTGCCTGCACTGTGTCTGCATCCCCTCTGGCAGTGCCATCCTGGCCACAGGGGGCTTAAATCAGCTGTCAGCTTTAGTCAGACCCACCCCAGGCAGATGTCTCAATCTGCACAAGGACAACACACAGTGTGTGTGTGTGTGTGTGTGTGTGTGTGTGTGTGTGTGTGTGTGTGTGTGTGTGTGTGTGTGTGTGTGTGTGTGTGTGTGTGTGTGTGTGTGTGTGTGTGTGTGTGTGTGTGTGGGCATGCGGCTCGCTCGCGTGTGCGTATGTTTCCATGTGTCTGTGTATTCATCTGTGTGTGTCTGTGTGTATACATAACTTTTATGTGTGTGTGCATGTATATTGCACATGTGATTGACATTTGAAGAGAGAGCAGGGCATATGTTACGTCAGCTCCAGGGCTTTGATTAGCCGCATAACAGGTTCTTGACCTTTCATTGCTTTTGAGATTAATACAGCATGACTCCTAATGAAAGACATTTCCTTCTACACTGTGTTTAACAGGCCAGTGTTGATTAGTTAGTTAGATCAGTATTAGATTGAAAAGCAAGTATCAGCGCATGGATAATGCTCAGATCCAGCTGGTCACGGTTGCGAGTTTCAGACTAAATCACTGTATCACACTGTGATAATAGGCCACAAGCATATTTGGTGTAGATGGAAAATTACAATCAGGTTACAAGCATTAGTGGATACTGTAGCATTGCGGTGCTACAATATAGCTGCTTCGCACAACTGGAAATGGCGTAGAAAGTCTAAACCCACTCACAGCCACAATAACAACAACTTTCGAACACCTACAGCGACAACTATTGATGTGAAAACTTCTGTCTGTCCAGATCTTCATATTTGAGAACAACATCTACTACAGGGCGACAGTAGACAGCCGTACCATTCGCCTGGTGTCGACGGGTAAAGACAGAGTCATCTTTAACGGCCTTGCAGACTGGCTCTATGAGGGTAAGTCAATGACAAATCCGGCACTGCTACACTGGGGAAAGAAATACTTGCAACTAATACCATATTAGTTGCAACACATTGTGAGCTGGTACTGTAGATCGGCTATTTTCACAGAATGTTCGCCTTTTATCACCGAATGTTCGCCTATTACAACATGCCCAGAAAATGGACGCTAGAGATCATATGGTTAAAAGTAGCACATTTGTTTATGTAGATGGTGGCAACAAATAAGACAAAATTGAAGTTACAAGTCTGGAAAACTTTTAATTGATTTGATTTGGTAGCGCTGAGTTAATCCTGTCCCTGAGAGGCACCAGGCGTGACTACAGTTTGTGTTTATGACTCCGTTTGAAAGCACACAGCTGGCTACGTTTCAGCTCCCCTCCCTCCTCAGGGTTCCCCACACAGCTTGTTTTTATGTTTTTGGTTATGTTAATTAATTAATGTCTGCACCACTGCAATCTCACTCACCCAGCAGCTGTTCACCAGCCATCATACTGGATGTGTCATTTGATACACAACATTGATTGAGTGTGACACAGAAATTCTAATGACATATCTCTCAAATACTTTTTGAGCGTGTTGGTTTTGCACTGTATGAGACTAGAGGTACTGCTGTGCATTCTAACTAAATGTTGGTTATAGATTGCTTGCTGTTGCAGCAGCGTTCATATGTTAAAACTGTTGTGGAGTCCTTCAAAGTATAGTTTGGGCCTTTTGATTCATCATTTTTGGAAAAGTAAATGTTGTGTGTGATGCAATCCAGTTGCAATTTCTTCCAACCATTTGCCTTGCTATCTCACGCCTTAAGAGTGAGACAACTGAACGTTTCTCAGAAACTGATTTATATGTTGTTTCTAGTATACTATAGTACCATGTTCTGTGTTGTGGAGGTTAGATTGACAAAGTTCAAGGTCTTGCTCAGCTGTGTGCTGCTGTGGAAACTCCCAGGATTGCGCAGGAGTTTAACCTTTTTATTAAGAGGATTACACAAGAGCACAAGTAATCTTTAAAGGTGGTCCAAGGGTTACCACATATTTTTTGGCCTTGGCAGTGGTGGAAAAAGTTCTAAATGTTTTCACTTCAAGTAAAAGTATCAATACTGCAATGTAGAAAAGTAAAAGTCAAGAATAAAATATTTACTTGAGTAAAAGTACAAAAGTATTGGTATCAAAATGTACTTAAAGTACAAAAAGTAGAAAGTACTCATTATGCAGAATGTCCTGTTTCACAAGTTTTCAAATGTAGAAAAATCTTAAGAAAATAGCAGATCTACAAGCTCACAATGCGTCGCATTGCGACGCATTGTGAGCTTGTAGATCGGCTATTTTCAAATGGCCGAAATGTATATAGGGCTGAAGTGGTTAATATATGTTTTGTAAAATAATCAAAATCTACAAAGTAACTAGTATCTAAAGTTTTCAAATAAATGTAGTGGAGTAAAAGTACAATATTTGGACCCGAGATTTAGTGGAGTAGAAGTAAAAGTATTGGAAATTGGAAATACTCAAGTAAAGTGCAAATACCTCAAAATTGTACTTAAGTACAGTACTTAAGTAAATGTACTTAGTTACTTTCCACCACTGGGCTTTGGTAGTCACCAGGAATATCCCTTGACTGTCAAAATGAAGCTTACATGAACTAGAATACTCAGAGATTTGATTAAGATATTTACTATAGAAGCCACAGAGGTTGTAAACTACTGCTCCCATGAGAGACAGAAGTTATTTTCATGATGTGTTATGACCTCTAGAGCTTGTCGTCAGGGGCAGAGCCTGCCTTTCCATCACATGTGTGAAAGCTCTTATCCTATATTAATCCTTTAAGACCGGGAAAGCATCTGTCATTTTTAGTTTTTAGTTTGCTTTGGCTATTTTAAAAAGTAGCAGATTTTTTTTTTAAGCGAACATTTGTAACTCAAATCTTTGCTTCTGGGGGGTCCCCTGGAACAAAATATTTTGAGATGGGGGTCCACAGCCAAATACATATCATTTTGGGTGGTCCTTGACATGAAAAGGTTTGAGAACCATTGATATAACATGCGTTTTTTCAAAAAAACGTTTTAGATTTAGAAGACATTTGTAGTATCCCCAGAAGCAAAGATTTGAGTTATAAATGTTCGCTTTAAAAAATGTATATACTCAAAGATTTGCTATAAGCTTGTATATCTGCTATTTTTGAATAGCCCAAATAAATCTTAAAATGACGCAGATGCTTTCTTGGTTTGAATGGGTTATAATTGCCTAGAGGGTGGTCGGTCCGTCTGTCCGTCGGGCGGAGGGTGGATGTCACAAACGTAACATGACTTGCGAGTTAGTACGATCCGCACCAAACTTGGCGCAAACACTGTTAAGGGGTCTGCCATGACAATAGTCACACTAGGGTCCACGTGTGGCCCCCAGGGGGCAAGTTAGGGGCCCCGGGGGCCACAGGCACAGTGTTGCTCCAATCTGCACTAAACTTGACACAAACATTTTTCAGAAAAAGAAAAAAGATGTGGCACTACAGCAGTGTCTAAAATGCGGCCTGAAAATCTAGTCTTATAAGATTTTTTTTTTCTACATTCCACGATGTGTCTTGAGGATGTAAATTGGCTATTTTCAGCGGGTGCCACCGTCGTACAGTATGACAAAGTATCCTGTAAATTTAGCTTCACAGTGGACGTGTGGAGACAGGAAATGAGAAGCCACTGGATTGGCCTTATGTAAAGAAATATGAAATGTTCTTCCACCATGACTTGCAATTAAGTGTATGCTCTCGTTGTTAGTTTGATGAGCTCTGAGCGTGAATGGACGAAGTGGTGTTTCATTTGCAAACACAACATGTGGGCAATCTATATGGGTAGAAAATCATTTTGTTTGTACAGAATCCTGCTGGGCAGCTGCTGTTTACTTCCCCCTGCCACACCTGTTTGAATTGCAGAGAGCGTGTGCGTGTGCGTGTGCGTGTCACTCTAGTGTTCTATATCACAGGCACAGATCTACCACTGATCCTTCCATTGAACCAATCATTTGCCATCGGAACCACCCATGTTCAGTGGTGGACGGTAACTAAGTATTGTACTGAGTATTTGTACTTTACTTGAGTATTTGTGTTTTTGGATGACTTTCACTCCACTTAATTTCAAAGAAGTACTGTTCAATTCCATGAAGGGAACAAGTAGTACACTATAGATTTACCACCCAGGCCCCATTTCAAATAGTGAAAATAGCAGATCTAAAAGGCTCACAACGCGTCATGATGCGACACGTTGTGAGCTTGTAGATAACAACTATTATTACTTTTTGACCATTTCAGGAAAATCTTCACATTTATTTGGAAAATGTATACATTTTGATACAGCAATGCATTGATATCAAAGGAGTAGTTCACCTAAAAAAGTACTTATTTTCTATCAATTACACACCCAATGAAGCATTTAATTCATGGAGATTTATTTGTTTTTGTTGCATTCCTACGCCAATACTTTGATGACCGGCGGAAAGATGCTAATGTATCCGGTAGGAGACTGAAAGTCTCCTTTGAGTGTCCTACCGGAGAATGCATTTAGGAATGTGACAAAAACAAAAAAATCTCCATGAATTCAATGCTTCATGGGGTGTGTAATTGATAGAAAATACGTACCTTTTTTTGGGTGAACTACTCCTTTAAAAAAGAAAGTCATGTACTTTGTAGTTTGCATTTTTAAATACTTTTTTTTAAAAGCATGTACTTTTGATTACTTAAGTATTTTTTAAAAGCAAGCTAATTTGACAGAGCAACTCTATATACTTTGACTCAAGTACTGGGATTGAGTGCTTATCCCACCAGTCAATTTTAGACCAGGGCTGTGCTCTTGTCACCATGCCCTTCAGCATGCCGACCTCATTCTGGGTCACGCACTTAATTAAGCAGGCTCATTTTCTCTGGGCATATACTGTAGGCCTTGTGAACGCTGTTACACAGAAAACTGAAACTATGAACTCATAAAAGGCTTCACTCTTTTTGTTGAGGCATGTATCAACATAACAGGCTGGCCTGATTGCAGTGAGACAAGTCGAGATGTCAAGTTTCTAGTAAAAGTGCATAGCTGATCTAGTCATGTGGGTTTATGCAGATCTCTTCTGCCCCCTGCTGGATAACAGTTGGTAAGAGCTCTGCAGGTAAATTGCCAAAGACCAACACCCTCAAAAACAAAGGGAAGCTTGGAAGATAGAAGAACACATACCACAACCAGGTATTCATTCATTCCACACCACTGTGGCTGCTCTCAGCTTATCTCATCCCGTTGGACGAGTGGAGAAGACCAACACTAACAAATACAGTGCAAAGCTCCCATCCCCATGCTGAGGTATTTCTGTCCTAATGGGTTGGCCTCTTGATGGGATGGCATCACCCTCAGATGATATTGATAATAATGTAAAATATATGCCATACAGTAACTGTCTTACTCATCAGATCTACAGCAGCCTCTGAGACCATCAACCAAACACAAAACCTAAAACGTTAAATACACTTAGTAAAGCATGTATTGCTTTTATTCATTCTAACTGTGAAGCATTTTGAAAAGTGCTATACACATAAAGATAATCAATATTATGAAATCACACAGTGTAGCGATTATCATACTACATCATGATGGAATACGGTAAACCTTTATTTTGGTAGCCATCTGAAACCATAATGAAGCAGATGTGTCATTTGGAGTTATGCTTCCCGAATGCAAAGGACAATAGAAATCATTAGCTGTTGTGAGCACATATCTAGTCCAACAGTTCATTCTTTCTCATGCTCCTCTTCTCTGTGCTCCGTGATAAATGACAAAACATGATGTTGATCCAGAGAGAAGAATGAGTATGTTCTACCCACCTAAACATAATAAATATTTAACACTGTCAACGTTAAATAAGAGTAACATCTCTCCATTTCTACAGTGACAGTGCAGTAAAGAGAGCAATAAATCAGACATGCATGCTATAGCTCCCTGCTAAACGTGTGTCTGTTTAAATTAAGTCACATGAAAGATGTCTTCATTTGTATTTGTACAGGATGATGTGGTTTAGAAAATTACATACAGTATACTGTACTCACAGATGCACGCGCATGCACGCACATGCGCTTCTAAAAAAAGTTGTCTGCAGCCAAAGTTTAGACAATTAAAGACATACATGTATCTCTGGTTTAGGATGTTATCCTACCAATTGTACTTGCAGTATTTTATTCAACCTATCACTTAACATGTGTCGCTGTGGTGAACAACTTTAGTGAACAACTGGCCGATTTTTTTGTATATATATAAGTATTTGAATCTCCCCACAAGCCTACTTTGTGTTCCAACACAAAAACACAACAGTACATATTAAGTAGCCTACATGTTACACTACAAGCCTCACATAGCAAAATCCGGAGTGAAATTCTAACTGTGAAAAGTGTCAAAATCGACCAGTATTATTCTCAATTCCATCATGTCTTTCTCTTGGTTTGTAACTTTAACTTCGCTACTCTGCACCATGTGGCTGGTACTGTATAGTCAAGCCATACACCAGGGTTCACCCATTATGTTCCTCCTAGGGCCAAATTATATCAATGATGCCAAGCTGAGGGCCTAGTGGGGAACCATGCACTGAGATTAGAGTATTTGAATTGGTTTAACTAGCAATAGAATTCAGAAGCATCTTCCATTAAACCATAATGGTCTTGGATATGTCATTAAAGCAAAGGTTAAAGCATCAATCTGTGATTGCTTTCACTGGTTGGTTGGCTGTATGTACAACCAGGGCAGGAATTTCAGGGAGGCCACGAAGGCTATGGCCCCTCAGTTTGGCCTTGTGCCCCTCAAAAAAATGGCATGCCCTGAAGCCACAGCGGGCTCAATGCCCCAGCTGACTGTATCACTTTCTCCTCTGTCTCTTTCTTGTCAATATGTAGACACCAGTGTCTCTTTCTGGTCAATATGTAGACACCAGTGTCTCTTTCTTGTCATGTAGAGATTGTAGACACCAGTGTCTCTTTCTGGTCAATATGTAGACACCAGTGTCTCTTTCTGGTCAATATGTAGACACCAGTGTCTCTTTCTGGTCAATATGTAGACACCAGTGTCTCTTTCTTGTCATGTAGAGATTGTAGACACCAGTGTCTATTTCTGGTAAATATGTAGACACCAGTGTCTATTTCTGGTCAATATGTAGACAGCAGTGTCTATTTCTGGTCAATATGTAGACACCAGTGTCTCTTTCTGGTCAATATGTAGACACCAGTGTCTCTTTCTGGTCAATATGTAGACACCAGTGTCATTTGTTGAGATATGAGAGATATGAGATTCTTAACTCCCCTGAGTCCCCATCTTTAAACCAATCCAGTAACTTTGATTGGTGCAGGGCTGAGCATGGATCAGATTGTAAATACCATTATTTATTTATTTCACTGCAGATAGTCTACATATTAAATTTAAAATCATCCTTAACCCTTAATTTCAATGTCTTTCAATGGACTAAAATCATGTTTTATTTGATGGCCTTCCTGCCCTGGCATTTGGCCTTTGTGCCCTCAAACAATGGACAACATCAAAGGCCAAGTGGCCTTGCCCCTAAAATGATGAAATTCCAGGCCTGTGTATAACAGTAAAATAACAAAACAATGCCTCTGCATAACAAAACTTTTCAGTCTTGAGATTTGTTTTTCTTTAATCCCTAATAAATGACAGTGCTGGATCTTTTTTTGAATTTCTTTACAGCTGAAATTCTACAGACCCACATAGCCCACTGGTGGTCCCCAGATGGCCTCTGGCTTGCTTACGCAACCATCAATGACACTCTGGTGCCCAAGATGGAGCTCCCAATCTTCACAGGCTCCCCGTATCCCACAGGCCAGGAGTATCACTACCCCAAGGCAGGTCCACGATCAAGTCCACAATAACACCAACAGTTTATTGTCAATAAATTTGACATCCTCTTTTATATACTGTATAGTTTGTAGGCATGTAACGATTTATCGTAAATCGATTCAATCTGGTGACAATTTAAATCGATTTAATGCAATGCAAACAGCAGAGGGCGCATAAAAAGAGAGGACAAAATGCAGGAAGAGAATTGATTAAAATAGTTTTCAGTCATTTGCTACTGCATTGAAAAGAGGATAAGAGAAAACACAGTATTGTAAAAAAAAAAAGAAATCGGTCATTTGTCTAGAAAATAATTTTGTGTTTAAAAAATCATGAAGAATCGTATCCTGAACCTAGTATCGTGATTGAAATCATATTGTGAGTTCAGTGAATAGTTACATGCCTGATAGGTTGTTTAGCATTGAAGACCTTAGTGTAAGGCACGTTTCATAGTTAGTTGCATGGCCGTGTCATGTGCCGAAATAGCCAACCTATAAACTTCTAGGCCTGCTATTTTAGCCAACCTACAAACTTGTAGGTCTGCTATTTTTTGGCGCACAACGCTGTCGTGCCGACGGAGCATACCTTAGGCTTGGCACTTCTGATCCATCTTGAACCCGACATCAGATGTTGTGACCTGTGATCCGTTTCCTTTTTGCCCCCCTGCAGCCCGGCGAGGAGAACCCTGTGGTACACCTGTCAGTGGTGAGTCTGAACGGTCCCCTGCACACCGTGGTGATGAAGAAACCTGATGACCCGAGAATAGGGTGAGTGGCAGCGTGATGATGGTATCACACCGTGGATGAATTAATGAGCAGCATGGCCCCGCGGCGCTTCCTTTATCCCATTCGATCCGGGAACGTCATTTTAAGATGTCTTTGGCTATTAAAAAAATAGCAGATCTACAAGCTCATAGCGCGGCACCGAGTGCCGCGCTATGAGCTTGTAGATCTGCTATTTTTGCAAAATCTTTAACATTTTTGCTAAACTTTTAATATATATATTTTTAAAGCGAACATTTGTAACTCAAATCTTTGGTTCTGGGGGTCCCTGGAACAAAACATTTTGAGATGGGGGTCCCCGGCCAAATACATCCTAACAGTATGTTGCTATGTCAGTGGTGCTCCAACTTTTCCATGTCAAGGACCCCCAAAATGATATGTATTTGGCCGCGGACCCCGATCTTAAAATATGTTGGACCCCCAGAAGCACAGATCGGAGTTCGCTCGTGCCGTGCTATGAGCTTAAATAGCCAAAGAGATCTTAAAATGACACAGATGCGTTCCCGGTCTTGATGGATTAAAGGGCCAACAGAACTTGTCAGTGGTTGTGATATGGTCTTGTCGTTTCCAGGAGGGAATATTATATCACCATGGTAAAATGGGCCTCCAGCACCAAGCTGGCCGTCAACTGGCTGAACAGAGCACAGAACAACTCCATCATGACGTTGTGTGAGGCCACAACTGGGGTTTGCATAAAGGTGAGATGTACATGTGGTGGAAAGTAACTAAATACATTTACTCAAGGAAAGTGCTTATATTAAGTACATTTCCACTTTGTGATACTTCTACGCCACTACATCTCAGAGGCAAATATTGTACCTTTTACTCCATTACAATTATTTTACAATTTTAGTTACTATTTGCTTACTTGTTACTTGTTAATACAAAAAATACATTAATTTCTAAATTAGATTAAGCCACCCAGCAGTAGATAAAGTAATTACAATCAGTCCCACATGCTGCAACATTAAAGTGATGAATACAATTATGGTGAATTAATTATGCATAATGATTATGTTTAATTTTGGTACTGTGTATTTTGATGCCAATACTTTTGTACATGACTTTTACTTCTGAGTATTGTATTGTGGTATCACTCCTTTTACTTTACCAAATTAACCGCTATCATCCCTTTTCTGGGCATGATAGGTGAACATTCTGCAAAAAATAGCAGCTCTACAAGCTAACAAAGAAGTATAGGGTTCAAGAGGTTAAGCAAAAAATAAATAAATAAAATAATACATAAGAGTAATTCTTCCACTACTGCAGCAGCAATGTAAAACCACAACTACCATGTCAATCAACAGAGGAGGGCCTGTGTTGACACAGTCTCCTTAGATAAGGAGTTAATGTTCATTTAAAGTGATTGGTACTTTGGTAGAACGTTGGGATGTATAGCTAAAGTACACACTGGTGAAGGCTGGATGGCTGAAAACATTCTGTGGCATTTAATGAACAATTAAATTAAGTAAACAGATCGTTCTGGGTGCGATCCTTTCTTTACATAAAAAGCTAAAGTAAATATTCTCAGGGAATAGGAAGCAGAAATATTTCCTCTTCTCTTCACTCTCATTGGATAGGTTTACCTGTGATCCTAGTTTACTGAGGAACTACACTGTGTCATTTGATGCTAAACAGGTCTCAAAATCACACTTCTAGTGTAAATAGAAAACACAAACAAGTTTTGCGGGTTTTGCCAATGTAAAATAAAACGTCCTGGATTTCTGTGGTGCTAGAGATCTTTCAAATTCAAAGGGTTATATAACAACACTTTCCCTAAATTAAGTGCCTTGTTTTTATTTATTGGAAGAATCATTTGTTTGTGGAAAAAAAATATTTTGAGATCTGTTTGGGCATACAATTAAAGTGAAAATAGAATGGAAGGAGACACCGTTCCACGTTCCTCAGTCAGGGAGCAACAGATAAAGATGATCATTTTGGACATGCATGCATGTACAGTACTGTATATGCTGAGATAGCTATACAACCCAAGATTCTTCCAACGTTCAACGTCACAATTGGTACTTTTATGTTATGTGCACCAACTTATACTTAAACTGATTCTGATTCAGTTTTTAATGCAAAGAATTCCTTGTATTTTCAGAAACATGAAGATGAGAGCGAGAGCTGGCTGCATAGACAGGTAAAAGATGAAAACACTATTGGTGCGCTTGTTCTGGACGGAACCAGACCGTGTGTGCTAAAAGTGTATAGGACCAAGAAAGTAGTCGGAGCTTGTAGATGGGTAGATGAGGCATAATGGAGCACACATGTTTAGACAGACACATGCACAGCATTCTAACACTTACTTCTTTCTTCTTTCCTCTCTAGAATGAAGCGCCGCTGTTCTCCCAAGATGGATATAAGTTCTTTCTCACCAGAGCCATCCCCCAGGGTGGCAGAGGAAAGTTCTTCCACATATCAATGTCTACTTCAAAGGTACAGTAGGCAGCAGTTCTACAGTGCAGCACAGTTAAATCAATCTGATCTGAGGTCCAAAGCATTGAATGTTATGTTGTTCTGTGCCAGCCCAACTCCAGTATAGACATACTTCAGTCTCTGACGTCTGGAGACTGGGACGTCACCAGCATCTTGGCCTACAATCAACACAGGAACCTCATGTAAGACTCGACCACACCACTGTATATATTTGGAATCACATTTATGTTTAAGCTACTACACCGAGGATGCATATAGTATAACATTACTGGTCAATAACTAGGCACAAATGTAAGGAATCAATAACCTGCATCAGTTTCAGTGATTACCTGTGTGATCATTTAGCATTCTAAAGAATTTAGACATTAAACGAATCATTTCACAAATATATTGAAGAAATTGTCATTTAGACTAACCTGTTTAGTTTTGGCACTTGGAAGGGCAGTCCTTCAATCAGAGTTTTTTTTAATAGACTCTCAATATTCTTATAGAAAAGTAAACATTAGAATGAGACATGGTAACACTAGGTTACAGGTAGTGTTACATGTGCCACTGTCAGTAACATGGCTTCTTGCATATCGCCACCTACTGTACCGGAGTGTGCAAATCTGGATGTAGTAGGCTACTTCAGGTTACAATCTGAAATCTTGAAATAGAAGGGTAATGTTACTTCCTTCACAGGTGTTACCAATGACTAATTAAGGTTGTGTTCCATTCAGGTCAAATAAAGTCAGGGTCAGGTTGGGTGCTGGTATTGAGCATGTTGGCTCACTGCAAAGGCTCTGGTACACTTAATGGAATAGAGTCTTAATTAGTATCATGGTAACACCCGTGAAGGATGAAGGACATTATCTTACTTTTTAATGTCAATATGGTTGCCATGAAAAAGGACTATTCGTTATTTGGAGTTCAGGCGTTTGTACAATTTCTCTAAACTTCAATGTATACCAAACTTGATCACACATTGAATCTACTGGAGTTTTACCCTAGATCCCATTGCCCAATTGGACGATAGGTTGTCAGACAACTGCTGACGTAGTGTATGTTAGTGTGCACATGCTTTATGTGTGTTTGCGTGCGCACGGTGCGTGTGCGAGGGTGTCATCATTTACACACTGTTCAAAAACTTTTAACTATGACAAAGACTTTATTAAAAAGTTTGTGAACTATTGGAAAAGGCACGGATGATCGAGGTCTATTTTACATACGTACTTGCATGCTTGTTTTCATAACCAGTTCAATGTACTTTACCCTGAAAGTTTATTTTTCAGTCTCAATAAATCCTCTGATAAAGTTTTGTGGTTCTTGAGTTAAAAAGGAAACCAAAAAAAACGGTCTAATCATAAACAAGCATTATGTATCTACCATATATTTCTTTATTTTTTTAGGATTATGTCTCTGACACCAGAAGTGTGTCTGTGTTTTGGCAGAGTTATGAATAGAACAGAATATTCCATAGTGCCTGGATCTACAGGGTCTACATTTATGACTACACAGCAAAGTCTGAAGTGTTAACTTAACTTTAAAGAATTTAAGAACAAATGGACGCTTAAGGGTCTGTAACAGGATTTTGAATTTGAAATGAATGGTTGACTGATGCTATTGTTTTCCTAGATACTTTCTGAGCACAGAGGATGACCCAAAACGACGACACCTGTACAGGTAGGACCCCATTCATGATCTCTCCTGGTGGTCTTCCCTCCTTTTAAAGTAAAGAGCTAATGCAGCATCCGAACACGCAAATACTTTTGAGATTTTCATGTGGGCCCTGGTCCAGAAAAGGCTCTACACTTGGTCCCCTCCTTTTTTCCCTCTACTACACACCAAATCTCTTTGTCGAAAATAGCTTTGCGATGCGTTGTTAATTGTAGATGCATTGTCACCTCTTGCAGCGCTGACACAATTCCGCCATTCAACCGCCGCTGCTTGTCTTGTGAATTCAAGTGTGGCTATGTGGACGGCTCCTTCAGCCACGAGATGAAGTACTTTTTATTAAACTGTAAAGGTGAGTGTCCTCATCCTCAGCATCCTCAACCTTAGACGTCCTCTTAGGGCAATGTGCTTATTAAATATATTCACACTATTATATACTGTACTGTAGGTACAGCAGTGAATGTCATCGGTCTTAGGTATACAAAGTGTGATTCTTTTTCAGGACAGGTAGCCATGTTTTGTAAGCAGATTAAATGAAATTAGAGCTGTCATGTCAGGGTGAGTGCTTACATTGAATTGGACAGCGTCAGTTCATCTCAAACCATTGTTGGCTCCCTCTAATCGGCCAGAGCTATAGATGTACTGTCAAAACCGCATGCCAACTGCCCAACAGTGACTACTGGGCAGCTGGCACAGGGCCCATGGGTGTTCTTTAGAAGTGTCCTCTACTTTCCTTATTGGTAGGGGTGAGGCTCTGAAAAGAGACTAGTCTTGTTCTCATTTCCTATAAGACACTTCATCATTGTTATCTCCCCCGTTGGCTGGAACACTGGGCCACAGTGTCAGGGTTGGTATGGGAGCTGATTTGTCTAGAGGGCTCACTCCATAGAGGTAAAAGGGCTGCTGGCTTTCTTCATTAATTAGATCTTCAGAGAGCAGGTCCATAAGGAATAATAAGCTGGCATGCATCTGCTTCCCATGGGGAAGGAAGTGGAATCGTAGCTGAGAGGGCTGTTTTGAAAATGAAGATAAGAGAGAGGTTTGTGTCCAAGGTTTATTTACTTGGAAGAGGTGGCGAGGTCAGTAGTAGTTTAGCAGTGTTATTGTGGGCATTTGAGGCTTTCATTAGTGGGTATTAGAAAATGTAACAATCTAACATATTTTTTTCTCCTGTGTTGTTCTGTTTAGGTCCAGATGTACCTAGTGTGGCTGTCTATAGCACCAAGGACAAACAGAGTGAGTTCCAGAGGAAACGAAGGAATGTTTCACCTCCCACATGACTTTTTTTTCCTATCAATTACTCACACCATGAAGCCTTGAATTCAAGGAGATTTTTTGTTTGTGTCACATTCCTTCACGGTGAATGAAGAGTCCAAGTAATCCGAGTAATTTTTTACTTCTTTATTTACTGTGAAGGAATGCAACACAAAGGGTGAGTAATTGATAGAAGAAACAGTCATTTTGGTGGTGAAGTATTGCTTTAACCATGCAAACAGAGGGGTACTCATTTAATCAGAAATGAATAGGACCTCCATGTGTTCACAGAGAGATACGTCACTCAGTGGAAACAAGAGTCCACTGATGAGGGCCGCTCGGGTGGCGCAGGCGTAAAGTTCCTGCCCACCACTTGTAGACTAAGGGTTTGAACCCTCCACGGGGCCTCTAGCTTGACCAGGTGTCCATATGAGCACATTTTGGTCGTGTTCACAGGAGGGAAGCCGGGTGGGGAGGGAAGTCTTTGTCACAGCACCAGCCACTCCGACAGGTTGGTTAAGGGTGTCTGTCAGTAGGGATGTTGAACTATGAGACATGTTCCTCCCCAGTCACTATGTCCTCCCGGTGATGCTCCTCACTGTATGAGACATGTTCCTCCACATTCACTACGTCCTCCGGGTGATGCTCCTCCACTGTATGAGACATGTTCCTCCACATTCACTACATCCTCCTGGTGATGCTGCTCACTGGCCGACTGAAAAGAAGTGGCTGCTGATTCCATGTGGTTTCAGTACCATCCATAGGACCAACCAGTAGGGGTCAGCAGTGACAAGACTACACAAGTGTGTGGGGAGTTCGGGAATTGGCATATTACTAAATTGGGAGAAAATGGGGGAGAATTGCCCCACTGATGAAGAGTCCACTGATGCTTCTGTTCTTTGTTCACTGCAGAAGTAATCGACATCGAGGCAAATGATCGTGTGAACAACACGTTCTTCAACATGCAGATGCCAAAAATAGAATATGAGACGATCACCATAGACGACTACAGTATGTACCCATGCACCCATAGAAAATACATTTCATCCAGTGTATACACATGCCACCCTGATGACATCATAGCCAGTCAATCTGTTCATTAACCTTAATGTCTTTTGTCACAGTGCTGACCATGCAGATTCTGAAGCCAGCAGCATTCATAGATTCATCCATTTATCCCTTACTACTACTAGTGTAAGTATGCACACTGCACAGCACAACATAAAATGGACCCATAGGGATCAATTTTGTGACGTTACGATATCGTAACATTGCGGATTTGCAAACCATTATGTCGAGAGTCTCAAGGTGATTTTGACCCTCCCTTGCCTTTGTCAGGGATGGCACACCTGGTGGACAGATGGTGACCGAGCAGTTCCAGGTGGACTGGGCCACAGTGCTGGTCAGCAGTTTCAGCACCATTGTTGTCCGCTTCGATGGCCATGGCAGTGGCTTCCAGGGCACCAACCTCCTTCACAGGGTCAGGAGGAAGCTAGGGAAGCTAGAGGAGAGAGACCAGCTGGAGGCACTGAGGTCAGACAAGCAGAATTATGGCCATTCAGCATTGGCACATGCGCTATGTGCATTTTGCAGGGGCGTCAAATTGTGTATGCCCTTTGGCGAAGAACACAAAAGTTCAACAAAAGAAACGATCCAAGGTTCTCTTCTGGCAAAACATTTAAAAGCCTTTATTAAGATGGCTAGGTGAAAATATAAAAAACTGTAAATGTGCATTTAAAACAGAGCTGCGGCTCCAGACTATCTATACTTATCCATATGGTAATCCAAATGATTGTGCCCGTAGACTGTCTGTCAGGTTTCATTCTTTTTTTTTTCTCTCTCTCTCATTTCAGACTCATATCCAAAGAACCTTACATCGATAAAAATCGAATGGGAGTGTATGGAAAGGTAAGGAGAGCTGGAGAACGTAGTTTTTATCGGTTTTAGTGTCAAGCAACGAGGCGTTGGGTTCCATTTTTATACTGCACTCAAGTGCTACTGGTAATTCATTAAGACCTTACCGCTCTGATGTCTTTCTTTCTTTAGGTGTATGGTGGATATTTGGCCACCATGCTGCTAAATTCCGAGGAGTTTACCCAACTTAAATGTGGAGCAGCAGTTTCCCCCATCACAGATTTCGAGCTCTATGGTAATGTTGTTTTTAATTACAACTATAGAAGCCTTTAAATTTCCCTGGTCCTTTGGACGTTTGGTGATTCAATTTCGATCTTTATTGCAGACTCAAGGTCCATATCACATACCAAATGACAAACATACAGTCAAAGCTATGCTTAATTTCTAAATGTATACTAAGTTACGCTCTGAAAATAGCCAATCGACAACCTCACAGCACATAGTATTGTGACAAGTTATGAGGTTGTAGATCGGCTATTTTCGGCGATTGACAGGCAGTGGATTATAAATCAGGCTTTTGTCTTTGTTGTCCTTTTTTCTCCAAATCTCAGCCTCGGCGTTCTCAGAACGTTACCTCGGCTCTCCAAAGACAGACAACAGAGTATATCAGGTACACCTTCTGCACTTTGGTTTTCTTATCAAAGGTCTATGGAAATTGTTAACCTCTTCCCTGTCATAGCAGCAATCCTCAACTTATTTTAATGATCCAATCTGTATGGTAGAGTATGTCAATACTATATAAGTAGCACATCTGCAGTGGTTGGAAGTGGTGCATGGAAAAGCTACTCTTCCATTGAGAAATTTCGACCCTGGTGTCAGGTAGGACACCTACTGGCTGGCAACTAGTACTGCCTGAAACTCACAATATCTCCCCAGACCAAGCGGGGTGTCTTATTGGAAGAGTGGTAGAAATGTGTCTTTCATGTGGGACAGCCAGGTTCAAATACTGGGTAGAACACGATAGTTTTGGATTGCAGCCTTAAATCTGCCACGCACGCACGCACGTACACACTCACACACACAAACAAACAATATGACAATGTGTTGAACGATTCTACCTTCCCTTTTCCCTCAGATGGCCAATTTGGCAAACAGAGCTGGTCTTCTTATGGATAAACAGTACCTCATAATCCACCCGACCGCAGACGGTAACTTTCATCAATAGATACTGTGTCTTGTTGTCAGGATGCTAAAATCAATCAAACGATAATTAATGAGTGCATTTTACAGCTATCTTTGTCTTCTCTTCCATCACAGAAATGGTTCACTTCCAGCACACAGCCAAATTCATCAACCATATAATTAGCCAGAAGGCCAACTATAGTCTGCAGGTGAGTTTCAATTGTCAAGTTCTCAGCATTCATTTGGAAAAATGGAAACGGCAATTACATCTCTAGATTAACTCCAGTGCTCATCATTACAATTGCTACAATAATGGAAAGAGCACAGATTCAGCGCATAGCCTTAGGTTCATAGTAAGTGTTATGCGGTGGGTGTTTTTCTGTAGATCTACCCAGACGAGGGACACTTCCTGCACAGCGACGGAACACAGCAGCATCTAAGCCAGTCCTTGGTCAATTACTTTGAGGAGTGTTTCCGGCTGCCGGAAATACTGATAATAGAGGAGCCGGACGATGACAGTGAGGACGACGGTTAAACCCATCCATCCAACCCATCCAACTACAGCACAATATGCAACAGATCTTTCTCATCACCTTCTCCCACCTGCTGCCATATGATTTGCGCTGTGCTCTAGAGCGCAGTACCTGCATGTGCCCACATCCTCCATCCCCCACCTCATTATAGGAGCCCGGACACACCTGCTCACATGTCACGTTATTGACTTTAGTTGACTCTCAAACATGAACAAGTATTTTCTTCTTCTACCTTGCTTTTGGACTAAATGAACTTAAGTGTTGAAGGAGGAGCCACATAGAGGATCAACATGCTCATTACAGATCATCTCCAAACTACGCATTCGTAGAGCGCAAACCATCCTGTGTGAAGCGCGTCATCAGATTGGTTCTGTTTAGATTGAACTTTTGAGAGGCTGATCGCCTACCAAACGTCCTTCTAATTATGGTGTCCAGGATTATGAGTACCGGTACTTGTTTCTCTGAATTTCTCTGTGATGTTTAGTATGTCTTAAGTAGTACTGTGGCTGTAAGTGGAGTGATGGCTACATCAGTCCATGGTGTCCTTCCAAAATAGACGGCACAATTTTTATTTGTGTTGTTCCAAACGAAGACCTCTTTTGAAAATGCATTGTACAATATTATTTATTTTCCTCTCCTGTCATTTTGGAATTGAGCTCTGATGTTAAGAGTTACTGTGCCTTACCGTGGGTAAAATGTCTGTTAGGGACCCACATTTCAATGGAATTGAGTAAATAGACAGGACTTTTTTCTTAAACATAAAATGCTGACCATTATTTTATTTCCCTTACATTCGCAATGGATAGGATAGGATTTTTTCTTCTTCAAGAGAACAGTGATTAATAAAATAAAAGGTTAAGATTTGAGTCAGTGTGATTAGAAAATATTTTGTGTCCTTGAGGAATGATATTGTGATAAGAAATACAAACCTTAAGAATGTACCAGTTGGTATAAAATAAAGGCAATTGAGTTTTACTTTACAACTTGGCATATTGGTGAGTTAAATATGTTTAATTATTTTGTCAAAATAGTTCATTTGAACTGTGTGTTAAATGGGTTGGCTGTCCCCATGTCAGTTATGTTCGTATTGTCAGTGAAGGTTTCTATAGTCAACTGATGTACAAATGTATAAATATATTGTTTATTGTTGTGCGCAAATTGTATATAAAGCATTTTGAAATGTATGTGGGTGTTCAATACTTTTTTTTCGTTGCAAACCTTCAAAACATCCATCTAAAAAAATACCCATTCCAATGGGTGCACTAACTGCACTGCACTTAAAGACAACACTCTTGAGTTCATTGCGCCCTCTTGTGTAAAGTCTGGGTATTGCATTGTCCAGTTGGAACAATCAGCTGTCAATGACGTTTCAATGACGTATGCCTCCAAATTTGGGCAAGGTGTCAGCCTGATCAGTGCCCCATTAAACATTTGTGTATGTGTGTAACATTTGTGTATGTGAAATAATTAGTGGACATACGAAGTTAGCATACTGGTAGTGCGCACAAGAAATATGGCACGGATTGGTCCATAGGTATGAGAGATTAGCAACACACACAGACCGACCCTCTTATAGACGGCTAGCCTCCTGCGGAGCCACAGTGTAAAGGTGATGTGTTAAATAAAACAATCAAAACATGGAAATCTGCCATTGACAAGATTTATTTCCAGTGTTTTAGGAGTCTGTGCCCCCCTCTCTCACTCTCAGAGAGGACACAACATTGGTACAAATGGTCCAGCTCAATGAAATCTGCTCAAATGCAGGGGCTTCTCTCCCTTGAGAAGTAGTACCTACCACCTGCCCACGACACCCACCCACCTAGGCTTCATGAGTGCCATCTCACAATACTGTACTTAGAATTAATCCCGAAGTTTGATGGAAACAAAAAGATAAAAAGCAGCTAAAACATGGCATGTATATACACATTTAAGTTACTTATTTTACAAGAAATATTTAAAATTCAAGTTCTGTTAAAATGAAGAAAAAAAAAAAAAAGCAACAACAAAAAAGGTGAAAGTATAAAACATGTTAAGACCAGAGTGGAATGCCTAAGGAATGGAAGCTCGGCATTTGATAAGATAACCTGTAGAATGACTTGGGTGAAGTCAACAATAAGTCTCATTCACAGTAACATCTCCACGTATCTCAACAAAGACGACATGGCACCCTTGCAGTTCATTGTGAGGCACTTCCTATTGCGAAGAAACATGTTTTTTGATTTGATTATTCATATTCTTCTATTCTTTTTTCTCCTTTCGTTTTTTTGCAATCTTACACTAGTAACTGACAGATGCATGTAACCAGAAGTGCATCGATTGTTGCACAGTGGAAAATATTGCATCGTTTAGATGTTGTTCACTGCTCTTTGTCACTGAAAAGGGATGAATTAAAACAGTATCTCTCTATTTGCATAAGTCCACACAGTCTCTGTCTCACAATGTACCTTAGGAAAGGCCCCTTGACAGCACACAGCTTGTATGGCAGTCCTAACACAGGCTGTACCGAAACAAAAAATTAAAACACTTCAAGTACAGAGAGAAGGGGCATATGTACATTTTTTTTCTTTTTAGAAATGAAAACACAAGCAACTAAAGCTTTTAGTCAGTATTACATCAAGCATATTTTGTACATTCTTCATTTGGTTAAGGACTCACATCACCCTCATCGTTACACAAAAATAGTTCCTCTGCAATACTAAAATCTGTTCTTTATTCAACTACTTCCTGCTATTCCTACTGATGTCAGTATACCCTTTAAAGCCACTTAGCTAACCTGTTCATAATCTTTAGCATCGCCATTCAGACTTTCTTTAGACATTACTTTCACATGCTCAGTTTGCCGTGAGCAATAGGTCCTCTCTGTCTTCAGCATAACTGGGAATTCAATCAGGAGAATTTAATTCCCATTAGGAACTCAACCCCTCTTGCCAACTAGTCCCAAAGTCATTTGTCATTAAAAAAATAAAAATAAAAATAAATTGTTTAACAATGGTTTGTTCCATGCCTCATAAGTGTCACCTGAACAATCCCCATGTGCAGTTAACTGTCATTTCACAAGTACACGTACGCACACACACACCTGGTTATTGACTCACGACAAACACACTGAGAAACAACACCTTCTGTACAACATGCTCATTCACTGACATCACTCACATCCAAGACAAAACATTTTAGTGACAGTCTCCCAAATACGAACAAACCTCACAGACAGAGGAGAGGACCCGAACAAAGACACAGTTGCTTCACAGGTATTGATAGAACCTTGAGTGCACCACCTGGGCACCAGAGAGTTTGTGTGGATGAGCAGTGGCCGACAGGCTCAGGTTTTTACTTTGGGGAGCGTCTCCGTTCCACAGCTCAGCTGGACAAGGCGACAGTGGCTCCGAGGAGGAATGAGACGCCTGGCACAGCGCTCCCTGGTTGTCAGAGAGGTCTAGGCTGAACTCTGGGTTGCTGGTGCGATGGCGCTCACGGGCGATCCAGTCCCTGATGGAGAAGTCCTGGGAACTGCACTTGGGCTTCAGCCGGTCCACGGCCGACGAGCCCACGCCACATGGCTGCTGCCAATCTCCCAGCACTGACAGCTCGGCAAAATCCCTCTGGCCGCCCATGGTGTGCCTCCGTCGGATGTTCTTCTTCTTACTGCGGCCCTCTGGCGACCGGCTCCTCTGGGTGCCCACGCCAAACATGTCGTCCACGGACGTCCGCAGACGGCACTTCAGACGGTCTGTGATCTTAAGCCTCCAAGCAGGCTCTGCCTTCTCAGACTCACTACGTGATGACGAACTGAGGCTGCCGGTAGAACGAACGTTGGCCGAACCTAAAGCGACAGACAGCCTGTTTGATTCCTTGTCGCTCCGCACTCCATCCAGCGAAGACTCGCTGTCAGTCTTCTGGCGCGCCGCGGCTTTCTTTCTGGAGAGGGTGTCACATTCAATCAGTCTGTGGGAGGGGAGAGGCCGAATGCTCTCCTGCCGGCTCTCCTCTATGGGTCGAGCCTCTTTCCCTCCGACGTACACCGACAGATCGCTCTCGCTGTCAGTCTCCATCGCTCTCCCCTCACTTATGAGCTCGCTGCGCTCGTCATCCGCATCGTCACCGCCCCTGCTCTCGGCCACAGACCGCACCTCTGGACTGAGGGTGCTCAGCTCAGCGCCAGTGAGGAACGTCATGGAGGACGTGGTGGAGTAGTCGGAGGTGATGGAGCAGACCTCTGCTCCCAACGTGCTGGGGCCCACCTCTGGTCCCAGAGCCAGCGTCCTGCCGTGCCTCATCCTGGGCACAGAGGCCTGAGAGCTGGTGCTGTTCATGGTGCCGAGGTCAGACACAGTGTCGTCATAGTTAGAAGGCGGGTCTGACAACGAAGACTGGTGTGCCACTGGCGTGCGGCAAGTGAGGCTTGGGGAGTGGGACGGCGACGTGTACGGGGAGGCGGCGCGGAGGGTGGGGGAGGTACGCTTGGGAGACGGGGAGGGAGGAGACATCAGGCTACTGGCGCGCCACTCTTTCCCGTGGGCTTTGCCGAGCTGTTCCTCAGAGCTGTTGCCACGCTTCTCTTTCTCACTCGTCTCATCCGTCTCCCCGTCCTCCTCGGTCTGGCTGTCGGGGGACCAGGGAGGCTGCTGCTGCTCGTCAGGGAGCTCCTTCTTTGAGAACACAGCGTCCAGGTCGTCATCAGAGCTGCTAGGGTGAACCTTGTCCTTGGGCTTTTTGCGCTTGCGGCTGACGAAGAAGGAGGAGCGCAGCATCTCTTTGCTACACTGATCCTTCCCAGACCCCCACAGGCCCTGCTGAGGTACAACACAAAACACAGCAATAAGAGACACTGAAACATCCACAGGAGAGTGAGTGGCTAATCTTTTTAAAGCAAAACTACACACAACGATTTCGCTCAGTACCTTCACCCTTTTCTACCCAATTTAGTCGTTATGCCAATTGATTCCTCCCCACACCCATTTCTGTGTTGTCACTGCTGTCGTATCCTACTGACTCACCTGCCAGTGAGGAACCCCCACCGGGAGGACGTAGAGCCTTCGTCCTACTCTTCACGCCCAACAGAACACTGACAGGTGGCGCCCCAGCCCGTAGGAATACGTGCAATGACCATTATCTCCCTCCCCGCCCGGCTTCCCTCCCCCAAACACTGGCCAATTGTGTTCGTGTAGACTCTCGACAAAGCCGGATGCACCACGGTGGATTCGAACCCACAACCTCCGTGGTGGTGGGCAGGGACTTTACCACTTCACCACCCGAGCGCCACAATCTTTGACCTTGATTGTGACTTTTACCTTTGAGCCCCAAAAGTTAAACATGGTCTTGGTTACTATTCCCACCAAGTTAATCGAAAATCCAGCTGATCCATTCTCAAATAATTTTTCAAACAGACGAACAGGGTGAAACATAAAACCCTGTCCAACTCGGTTGGCAGTGGTACCAAAAAATGTACTCATAGACTTACCTTTGATTTGGAGGAGTCACTACATGCTGAATCTGTGTGAAAGGAAAAGAAAAGTTAATGACAACAGTCAATAACATCAATGACCTGCAGGAAAAAAGTGATCAATAAAGATAGAAGAAGAAGGGAGAGAGACAGTGGATGAAGAGCTTGTTGAGAGTGGAACGGACAGAGGAGACACAATGAGAGCGGCTGTGTGAACACGGTCGGCACATTTTCAGCTCATGGGAGAGTTGGAGCAAAGAGGAGCAAACAACAGAAGTGCAGTGTTCTGAGGTGAAGAGCGGAGGCGGCAGCGGGAGGAGGCCCAGAAGATGACATGAAGAGAGGGAGGTGAGAAGGAGGTATGATCCGACCGGATGACCAAGACACCAAGCAGCTCATGCTCATGGAACCGCATGAAGGACAGCACGTCACAGGACAAACGTCACGCCAGTCACAGAGCATCACACACAGCCACCAGCCAGCCAACAGGCATTCTTTCCCAACTCAAAAGACGTCACATAGGAGAGGGGGTTGACGAGGCCTACTGGATAAACACGCTCAGTGGTACCTGAGGTGAACACGTGTTTATGTGTGTAATGAATGTGTGTGTGCTGGCCAATGCCTGGTGCAGGCAAGTCATAGTGTTGTGGACAGATTGTCTACTCAAACAGGTTGATACCTGTAGTGCCGTTTGACAATTCGGCCTGTGAAAGTGAAATCCACGCCTACTGCAACTAACAAATACAAGTAGGCCATAAGTTTAGTATGTGTGTACCTTAGTTGTGTCATGATTTGAAGGACGGAGGGCAGGGTGTTTGACATGTAAAATGATGGGTGTTATGTAACAATGGGAGGTGACAGTAGGCTGCAGTGTTCGGTACTGATGTTGTTGTGCTGAATGAAGACAGAGGGGGGGGTCTTGGCATTAGGACGTCACAAACATCAAAATCAGACAGATGCACAGAAAAGGGGGGCGACTGAAACAACCAGTGGCTGCCAAAGGCAATAAATAAATGCCATGTAAAAATCATTTTAACCGCAAATGTGCGTCGACTACGCTAATCCACCAACTATTAAATCGGTCTGGCATGTGTGTATGTGTGCACACGTGTTGCGTGCGTGAGTGCACGTGTACTGGAGAACAGCCAGCTCAGTCCCGCCACTACGGCCCCCCCCTCAGACACCATGACAGATTATGCCACATGACCGATAAGAGAACCTGAGGTTGACCCTACCATGCTACTTGTCCTTGCGATCAGCTTAAGAGACAACGAGAGACAGCAGAAGGGCTTTCAGAGAGAAGTACAGCAGCGTCGCTCTGTATCCCCTTCACTTTTAGGGTATTTTCGTGTTTGTTCTTTTTTTTTTATATGAGACGTGCACACCACAGGAACAAAAAAGTGACAAACATCGACTTCTCTTTCTTTTGTTTTACTTTTTTTTTTTCGTCTTTTTTTTCTCCTTTTCCAACCCAATTTACAAGAGTTGCGGGTTTCTGCAGACTAGGCAGCTACATTGGGAACAACACTCGTCCTTCTTCCTACAGTCCCAGCTGTCCACCACTGATATAACAGAGTCCATCAGTGACATCACCGAGTGATAGACGCCGCCCACTTGGCCTGTGTTAAGATTAGGGTAATGTGTGAGTGCTGGACAGGTATAGTACATAGGAGAAAAACAACACACTACACACAGAACGGCACAGGTCAGAAGGGTTACAACTTCCACTCTTCCTTTTGTTTGTTAGTTGTTGTTTTTGTTTGTTATTGGTTTTGGGGAAAGAACATGCCAGGTTTATGTGAGAGGGGCAGGAGGAGGGGGACGAAAAAGAACTGAAAGAAAAGGAGTCGTCACCTCAACGTAGAGTAAAGCACGGGGAGGGAAAAGAAAGGGGTGACTTGAGCAAAGGGAGGGAAAAAAATAAAAGATTTCAAAGAAAAGGTGTAAACGAAAAAGAAAAAAAAAAGAAAAAAAAGTGGAAGACAATTTCATGTCTAGAGTGAAAAAATAATAAAGACTCAACACAAAACAAAATGGACGTTTAATCAAAATAAGAGGTTCAACATAATGCCAGGTCATTTTTTTCCCAACAATTTTCCAATGGGGAAACCACAACATAATGTATTCATTGGAAAACTATTGAAAAAAGCAGCTGCTTTAACAGAAGCACAAACACTTTAATTGCTTAGCCATAAGACATAGGAAGAACTATTCTTCATACTAACAAAAGCACATTCTTAACGCACATCTAAAATGTTTCTCTTCAAATGTACAAGTAGAGCACCTATCTCTGAGGCGTATGATATGTTCACTGTGCTAATGCAGGAACACTGCAGGTGAGGGAGAACTACTGGTGAGTTACCTGAGACTTCGCCTGGCGAGGCCGTGGTTCGTCCGATGTTGGAGAGCAGGTGGTCGATGTTGGGCACAGGCTGAGACTGCACTGTGCTCTCCTGCTCTACTAAGGTCTGGTATGACAGACAGAGAAGAACACCACAGTCAAGTTAGGGCGAGGCAAGAAAACAAAACAAAGCAATGGAGCGCAGGAGAGAAGTTGCATCAATGACCCTGAGATTTCCTTGCAGACCCCGGAAAAAAACATAAGTTGTGGTTTTAAGTTAAATAAGCAAGGTGTTAAATGTCTGGAAGGGAAATAAATGAAAAAAAAAAACATTAACGTACGATAGGGTCTTCGTCACCATCGTCTGTGAAGAACCAGTCACACTGCTGAATGAGGTTCTCTACTATCTTGCACTGGTCTGGCATGTGGTTGACCATGTTTGTCATGTTGTCCTCAGAGGTTCTCACCAGGGTAGGTCCGAACACAATGGCCAGGTTGCGAGGCTCCATCTGAAGGCAATCAGGTTTGGCTCAATTACATTTACTTAAATTATCCACAAGGGCATGATAGGTTTAAACACATTAGCCACACATTAGGCAGGAGACGTTGCACCCCAACAAAACAGGCGATCATGGGCTTATGTAACGAAAAACAACACTAATGGAAGTTGTTAGACTGTGGTAATACCTTGTTCTTCTCACAGTATTCAGCAACCAACTTGAGGTGACCAGAAAGGAACTTGAGAGTTTCGTAATGATGATCAGGCAATTCATGGATCTGAAAAACAAAACAGGAGAGACATTAACAACATAAACCCTGGTATCCCTATTTTAGGCATGTCATTATAGGTGAAATATCTTCAAAACATTAAAAGACGTCTCACAATTTCACAGAAGAAATTATTAAAATAGGGCTTAAGTGGTTGAAGATATACTTAATTTACTTCTTTTCAAAGAAAATACATTTAACTTTAAGCTTCAGTTTCCAACTGGTCACAATTTAAGTAATTGTTCTCACAAAAAAAGAATTTGCTCACCAGTCTCTTCAGCTCTTTTAATCTCTCGACTGATTCTTCTGTTCTACTGGCCTCAATGAAATCTCCGTACTTTTCTGGTGAATAGTGAGGCAAGTGAAATATTATTCAGAGGGACTCAAAATGGATGAAATCATAGAAGAAACCTGGCTGCTTGACTGAGCGGCTGTAGCCATCCTTTTCAAATACTTTACAAGGCCTTACCATTTGTAAAAAGAGGTTCTGGAAGTTTCCGGAAAAAGGATTTGAGTAAACTGCTGATGACGTTGAGGTCCCGCCATTTCTGTGGTTAGATAAAAAGCGAGTAAACATTATGTCAACAAAGAGCCAACAGCACAATGAGTCAAAAATATTTTGGATTGTGGTACTGCTAAAGCATGCCTGTAGGGGTGCACCAGTTAATCAAACTAATCAATTTAGTCAACTATAAACAATACCGGTAATTGAACATTTTTTCATAACAATCGAATAATAATCAATTCCTATTTTGGGCATGTCATAGGTGATAAGTAAAAAAAAAAGACTGCGCGTGTGTCACTCACATCTTCCTGGACGTCAATGTCAGCCATGCCCTTGCTGTTCAGCTCCTCCTGCATGCTGGAAATGGCAGCGTTGTTCCCCGGAACCCTGTAGATCCCCGTGTACTCCAGACCTCTTTCCTCCACCACTTTACAGCACACCTCCACGATCAAGGGCACAAACTGCATGGCACACGTGGGCAGGGCAAGGGTTACCAAGAATTATCTTTCACCATGTACCTTTTTAACTTTTTGCACGGCCCTAAACACAAACTTTGGACACACATCTCCAGGCAACATGCCGTTTACATCAGTGGTTCTCAAAACCCAGGGGTCCTTGAGGGGGATCCGCAACAAAATGAGTTAATATAGCATTAGAATTAGTTAAACTTTAACCCTTACATAAACTATTCAAAAATCTGATCTAAAAGCACACAGTGAGATTGTTTATCTGCTTTTAATTTGTTTTTGAAAAATCTTGAAAGATTGTGAAAATGTGTAATCTTGAAATCTTGAAAACAACACAAATGCTAGGCGGGTCCCTGGCACAAAATCTTTAAGTGGGGATCTGTGGCTAAATAAATATAAATTTTGGGGTCCTCATGGAAATGTTTGAGAATCACTGGTTTACATAACCTACACTGAAATACACCCCTCACAGACAGACTTACTCTATTACACTGTGCAGGTGGGCAGTCATCCAGTCGCACCCCAAATGTGACCCCTGCAGGAGGCTTCTTTTCAAATGGTTTCCTCATGATGCCTGTAATGCCTTTTCTCCAGGGAGCTCTATCCCGAGGCGGACTAGAATCATCTGATATGAGACACACAAGACACACACACACACACACACACACAAAACAGACCAAATTTTAAAGCACACTGATCTCAATCAACTCAAAAGGCTCGAGATGTGACGCAAACCTATTGTACCTCTAGTCTTTCTTTCGCACAGCTACGTTTCAATGAAGAAATAACGAACCGTGAACAAAACTAGAATCCTTACCTTTCAGAGCCCTCCTCTCCTCTCCAGCTTTGGGTGAATGGGGACTGTGGCTCTTGCCTCCCCGGAAGGGGTGCTTGATGCTGAGTGACTGACGGGAGCTTTTGGGGGATGGTTCTGACCTGCTGCTTGGTACACTGGGACAAACCCCAAACACACAAATTGCACACACAAAAAGAAAAATCCAAGGTTAGATTAACACCCCTACAGAAAAATGTACTGTACATCATTGACAGGAGTCAACCACAGGTCTATACTAGGCCCACTCCTTTTTTCTCTCTACACCAAATCTCTTTGCCGAAAATAGCTGATCTACAAGCTCACAGTGTTTGTAGTTTGGCTATTTTCGCCTAATGTTCACACCAGAATAGGGACATTAGGGTTTAACAGGGTTAAAAACAACAACATAGATATAGAAGAACAGTATTGTAGATGAACTCCAGGGGGCAATGTAGAGTGCTGCATACCTCATGATGGTGTTGTACTCTTTGATCTTTCTACTGATCAGATCCTGGCTCGTTACAGCAGCATTCTGAAATGAAACGTGATGATCAGTTACCACATCTAATGCAAATATGCAGTTCACATACGGTAAACATATGGATGGCAAGAATAAGATTGGGTCTTAGGTTCTAATTTTGTTTGATGATTTAAGTGGCTTCTTTTGGGAGACACCACTGGAAGTAACATTACACTAATAAGGAATTCATACACAGTAAATAATCCTTAGTGTTCATTTAACTTTGAAGAGCATAGAAATGGAACCAAATGAACCCTAACATTTATTGAATTTAAATGAAATGAACACTGAATATTTTACTGTGTACTTACTGTATGTGACATGATTATTTAAGTATGCAATATAATGTAGCTTATCACATCAGCTAAAGGGTCAAAACAAATGAGCACAGTGGACACTTCTAATTCCCCTGGTACTATGTGGCATTCAGGAAACCAGCAACTTGTTTGAATTGAGAGACTTTTGTCTCTTTGGCATTACAGACCATGGACAAAAACCTGAAGACAAATGGCAAACAGACAAACAGCTGAACAAACGACGGCACTATTAACTTGTTTCATGGGCCAGCAGTCCTCCTAGGCTGAAGCCATGAGAGGACATAAAACAAGTTTACCATTAGGCCTAGAAAGGACAAGCTAGTATGTGTAAGCATGGAGCAAAGCTTGATTAACCAAATATGTAGTGCTGAATGGTTTGATGTTATAGCAACACATGTAGCCTCCCATACAGCGGAGCACCAAACTTAATTTGTTTAATCAAACACCATAGCAACTGGGAATAGGCAGTCTCACACATCGAACCCACCAAAAAAGCGTTGCAAACTTGCTTTTCTTCTCGACAAACACAACCACTGCGGGAAGTCTGGTCGTCCTATATCCAATGCATTTCAATGAGAATGCGTGTGGACAGACTTTTTCTTCTCGCCCAGAGCGGGGAAAAAACTTCACATGCACAAGTGGAGCATCCGTGCGCCAGTGAGAAGAGCGGCTGCATTCATCAACATGGAGCGGAGGAAAAGCAGCGTCCGTGCGCTTATGCTTGTGCGCCTGTTGGGTTTCATGCGTCTGTGTCCTCAACATCCTGAAGATGTAGGAGGGGACTGTACTGTGTTCTCTGAGTCTCATGGGAGTTGGGATTACTTAGCTATTTTCATTTTAATTGTCTGTAATTAATTCTTATACTGACACTAGCAGGAGTCTGTATATGCTGTGATACCTCAAGCATAGTCCCAGTCAACAATTTAGTCACTGTTCTAAATCAATTCAAACTATTTACTGTAACCACAACAACAACAAAACTAACTACAGCTGCTGTTTGTTGGACTAGAAGGTGGTCACCAAGACAACACAGCTGTTTTTCTCAATTATGAAATGTAATAATATGAATAAATATACCCTCTCTTTTTTGTTGGTAAGTAAGGCTGGGCAATATATTCATATAATGTATATTCATATAATGTATTGTGATATTTGACTAATTATCGTCTGGGATTTTGGATAACATGCTATTGTGAAATGTCATATGTGCTGTCTTTTCCTGGTTTTAAAGGCTGCATTAAAGTAAAGTGGTGTAATTATCTGAATTTACCTGATAAGTACGAGCTGTTCTATTATTTGCCTTTACCCACTTAGTCATTACTGATAATTATTAATAAAAAGTCTCATTGTGTAAATATTTTGTTAAAGGACCAATAGTCTGCCCGGACCGCTGGCGTAGCGGTCCGGGCACCTAGGCTCCAAAGTAGCCTGACAGCGTGTCGTGGGGCCTTTGCTGCATGCCATCTCTCTCCCCATTTCCTGTCAACTTACTATCCTATCAATAAATGCATAAAAAAATCCCAAAAATAAAACCAATAGTCATCCCCACAATATCATCAAAATATTGATAAAGGGTAAAAAACACAGAGATATTTGATTTTGTCCATTGTTATGAGCATTCCGAGGTGTCCTGATATACTAAAATAATGGACTTGGAGGAGGGTTCTTTACTTCGCCCTTGACTGTTATTTTTACCAATATTAGACACCTCGTCTTGCATTATTGCTTACATTGCTTAAAAACATTTTCTTGCATCTTATCTTCATCCTGGCTAGAACTCACCTCTTCGTCCAGGTTGCTGTTCTCCTGTACGACTTTGATCCAAGACAACATGTCGTCCCTCCCTTCTGCCTGGAACAAGAACTCGCAGTCTGACGTGGTCAGACGCAGCACATTCTTGCGCTTCGTGTCGCTGTAGGATATATCAATCAGGCAGGCCTTGATGCTGATCGACTGTGGGTCCTCATCGGACTGTGAGGAGGCGTGGGACACCCCGTCCTTCTTGTCTTTGAAGAGGGTGAGCGAGTGACCTCGTAGGACAGCGTACATCTGCTTCCATGACTTCATCCCGCCGCTAGCACGCTGCACAGATGGTGGACAAGGTGGAGGACAAAAGAGAAATTCAAAACTTGAGCTTGTTGGGTCACATTTATAACCGTCAAGAGAGAGAGCGTGGATCTCACCTTATTTTTATCCGTGCTGAGCTGCCTGAAGTGAAGCCAGCCTTCTTTGGAAGAATCAGTGAAGATCTCTGAGGAGGAATCCCGCCTCGATCCCGAGTCGTCAGACTTGTGCCCGTCCAGAGCCTGCAAATAAAATGCAAATGTGAATAAATTATCTCTGACAGCAGAACATTCTGTATGTGTAGAACACATCCTAAAAATGATGTGTACACCTATAGACAGGTGAGTGTATTTTGAGTCGTGAAATTCAAGTCTAGCAAATATGGAAACACCACATCAAAAGGATTATACTGTAATACCAGTTAGGGACACTATAATGATTTTCAACAACATTACTATACATTTGTTAGGGGGTAATGTTCCATTCGCATCTATAAACCTGAGCAGTCTTTTGTATGTCTCTAAAATGCTACCAAAGTTGTGCTGAAAACATTATTCCAGTTAAAATCAGTGAATGTGAAAACTACAACTCTCCCTGGTTTTTAGCCGCTACCCTTGGTGGCCGTGACATTGTTCTTGTTCACTGCATGTACAGCAAAATAGTGGTCCTGATTTCAGAAAATACTGTCAGGCAGAAACCTTATACCTCCATATTACAACGTTGTAGGTGTCTTTGTCACTTAATGCCCTACTTCGTCATACAAGAGTGTCAAGCTCAAGTAGTGAAAATAGTCGATCTACAAGCTCACAGCAAATCACGATGCGACGCGTTGTGAGCTTGTAGATCTGCTTTCACTTTTCTGAAAGTTTTTGTTTTATTTCCAGCAAAGTAACGGTTTTGGACATACACGGTTTCCACCTGACAGCGACGATATAATGGTAGCTATAAACTGTATGCGTGTGCCAGACCGGTGCTTGCCAAATATGCATCAGTGGAATTGCAGGAGCACAGGGAAACGCCTGTATTTTAAATACGGTTGTTTATATAGACCATGATAACCATCAACAATGAAATGAAAAAAGTGTGATCGTGTTCTTTAACCACTTATAACCTATACACATCATTGACCAGAGTTCCCCAGGGGTCTATACTGGTCCCCTCCTCCACCCCCCCCCTCCCCCCCCCCCCACAGAATCTCTCCGGCAGAAATGGCAGCCATGTTGCAACGAGCTGTGAGCTTGTAGATCTGCTATTTTACATAATTATGACTTTCCCAGAATATGCATGCTAGGGTTCATGTGGCTAAGAACTATGAGACGTTTAGGCCTATGTGTTTCCAATCAACTACCTGCATGAAGGGGTAGGTTCTATGCTGTACATGAGGCAACAAAGCATTGGATCTGATCTTATATGATGCTCTTCTTAAGAAGTATCAAAGACACAGGAACAGTGTTCACAGCTAGTTCTATTACAGCACTGACCAAGTCAACATGTTATGTTTAACAATGCATTGTAGTAACTTACCTTTCTGAGGCCCCGCAGGCCGGGCACGTGTTTACTGTACGATCGCCTAGACGGCACACAAAAATTACAGATATTAAAAACGACAGTAGGGAAGATGGAATTTATGAACGCGATACGAAGAAATTAGCACCAACAGATGGACTGTGGTGTGCACTCACCCTCTCCCTTCCTCCCGGTAGTTGTCCAGGCCCTCATCATACGATTTCGAACGCTCCGTTTTGGTTGCAGAGTCACAGTCCAGGATAGCATTTCTGAGGGACTCTGTTACAACAAAGATAGACACGGTATGGGGTGTGTGTTAAGTTTTGCGGATTCCCCGTATTGCATGTTTACAAGGAGACTCGAGAAGGAGCGTTTTCAAAGATTTCCACTCTGGAAGGTGGTTTCACTTTGTTACGTTTTCAACCGCCGATAACGCTGTTGCCGTCTAAATTGACGGCACATCTGATATTTTATTTTGCCGTTTTCTCTAGAAACCGTTGTCTAAACGGGGCCTTAATGATGAATACTATTTAGGGCATTTAAACAAACTGCATATATATTTTATTTCCAAATATCATTCCCTTTCAATAGGGATTTATATGCTTGAGGTTCCACAGTAACATTTCCACATGTTCCCCTTACCTTGATCATGTGACAGCTGACGCCGAATGACATGGCATGGTGAGGAGGTCGGGCTGGGGGGAACTGCACTAGTGGCCGGAGCGACAGATATCACAGCGGAAGCTGGGATGGAGGTGGCCTCGCGGTCAACACTTGGGCTGGCCGGCTCATCTGCAATCACACAGCAACGTTAGTACATGACTTTTATCACAGACAATTATAGCTGAATCACCATTACCCTACCTCTGGATCACAGTCGCTCAACTACACACGCCACGTTACTGAGAAATAAAATCTGCTCTAACACCTTTGATTTGCTCGTCATCATCAAAAGTCTGGGTCCGAGTTAGCTGCAGCATTTTGAAAGATATGTGTCTGTGCGGGGTCAGCAGTATAAGTAGACGTCCTCGACGGTTTGCAGGACTCTGCACCAACAACACGGCTGAGAAAGATTATAGATATCATCGACAAGTGGGATTTCTATTTTTGAGAGAAGAGAAAGTTCTGAACTCTTCAGTACCGCCCACTCATGACACTACAGAACTGAAAAAGCTCCGTACAAAGCTGCTCTCTGCAGCCATGGGGCTTCTGGTGCTAAATTTAAAAGTGACTGCCCTACTTCCAGTCTGTGCCCAATTCTCAAATGGGGCAAAGAGGTGTGAGGCATTACCCAGTGAAGGCCTAATAGGCTACTGAATGCAGATCACACCCACTGCTGTGGGGGATTATTCAAAAGTAACCAGTTCAAAAACTTTAATCTTCCATCCCAGCCTCTCCAAGTACCACAGATCAATTTAACTCTGTAGGTATAGACGTTCACACTCCTGGCAAGCCCTGCACCACAACACCCTGTCCAGCCAGACCCAGGGGTACTGTCCCACGCCCAGCCTGTCCACCAACAACATATTGAAGATGCATCCACAGACTCACTTGCTCGTCGCAGGTTCACGACATAACAGGCGACATGCTCCTTCTGTCTACCCCGACAAATTCCAACATTCTGCTGATGAGTGTAAAACCACTCTTACATAATAAACCTTGTGTGAAGAGCTTCCACTAATTACATCCACATTATAAAATGAGTCCTCTGAAGTATTTCTTATTAACAACCTCCCAAGACAGTTGAAATGAGACGGTGTAGCCATGAGGTCAGATGATCTGAGGTTTTACTCTACATTTCATGAAGGGAGCAGTGGCAATACTCCAGATACGCTGCAGAATCGTTTGAAAATAATTCGCTTTGAGATCCCCCCAAAAAAGGTAGCAGTGTGTCCGCATTTACGCCTATAACCTACTCTAAAAAAACACTTAATACTCAACGCTGCCGTTCGAGGACATGAGAAGGCAGGCTGACCTCACATGATGAGGGACAGGACCAGTAGCCTTTCAAATGGGTCATTGATGAAGGCTTGGTCAATCAGGGCTCTGTTCTCGTAGGCCCGGGCACCAGGCCCAGAATGGTGGTGTTGCGGCATCATCACTGTCACTGCCTGCTTTGTGTGCACCTGGCCTGCCGGGTCTTCTCAGCAGCCCCAGTTAAGCCTGATTTATACTTATTCGTATGACGTTGTTGTGAGCTGGTAGATCTGCTATTTTCGGCACGCGACACCATTGTATCACAGATGCATAAATCTGGCTTTACACGGACCATGACAGGTGTGGCAGACAGTTAGTAAAGGTGCCGGGCAAATAAGGACATGAAAAATGTAGAGCCTTTCAAACAGAAATTGAAAACTAGAAAAAGTGCTCCTCGGAGCACAGGTCTCCGCCAGGTCGGGTAGGTTATTGTGGGCTAGCAACGTTCGGAATTCTGTAGAAGTTGAGGGATTAATGTTGATGAAGTGATTGCACAGACACAATATGTGGATTTGTGGGATATGCGTGCAACGTTTCACGGCAATCGGATTGGAGGCATTTTGTTCAAAACAAGCCACTCCTGCAAACTTAAGATACCAATCTTAGTCAGTCAGGATGGACTATGAAGAATCGGTTAGATCCGTCTTGATCACATGTCTATAGAGATAATGTGTACCGATTTGCGTGATGTTTGGACAAAATCTGTAGGAGTAATATCCATAAATACGTTTTGCAAAAATTGGTCTCCTGGCATCGCTATAAAAGGCTGATGTGAAAAATGCAGGGCAGAGGTCTTTCCTTGGCCTCTAGGGAGTGTGCGTGCAAAGTTTCATGCATAGGTCCAGTTATAGGTGATAACGTGAATTGGCCTATTATAGCGCCACCATGAGGCTGATAAATGCAGGGCAGAGGTTCTGCTCTGGCATGCCAGGGAGTGTGTGTGCAGTGTTTCACGTCGATTGGGTCAACGGTGCTGGAGATTAGCTGTTCACAGACAGACAGACGGACGGACGGACAGGATCAAAACAGTCTTGGCCACGTCTTCGGCTTAGCGGAGACGACAATCTGGTTGTAACTTGTATTCTGTATTCCAGAATAAATCTGGAATACACCACTGCTTCACAGTTCACTGACACTGAGCATCGAAACGAGCATAAAGCATAAGTTTGAAGTAGATGTTCACTGGCTGATGTCAGTGGAGCATATTCCTGTTAGAAAATGTCCGCTGACAAGCTTCAGCTTAAATAATCCTCGAGTTCACTCACACCAGCACTGGCCAAAACTGACAAGCACAAGAAAACAAGAGGTGAAATCCCAATTTTAGAAACTTTTCAAACAATTGCAAAATGTATTAACTTCATCTTTCTTTCTTTTTCTGGACAATAGCTGTTCTACAGTCTTGTAGATCTACTATTTGTGGTGAATTTTCAATAGGAACACCAGTGTTAAAGTTGTTAATGGCACATGGAATATCTTATACAATGCACAACATTTACTCAAATTACTTACTTTAATTTGTTTAATAGCTAAGGAATGGTGCAGTTACCTTGCAAAAAACACATTGAAAGCAAGTTCTTTTCCCTTGGGGGCGCCTAACTATAGTTCTACAGTGCAGTTGCTGTCTGTGCCCCAGTTCCTAAATGTGATCTACCTGCAAAGCGCACAATGTAACTCTATGTCCTTCCAAAAAAGAGGAAGTAGATCAGCCATCAGGGACAAGCTACCTTCTTGAGACTTAATGTTACTTGGGGCCTACTTATTTACTAGTGTCTAGTAACTTAGAATTAGCCTTAAAGCAGAGCTTTGCCACTTTTTTTTGTAGATATGTAATCATTACCGTTGGTCACTGCATTGAAGTAATAAAATCCTCATTGTATACAATATTAAAGGAGAAATCATTGTTCTTCTGTAACATAGGCTGCTATAGCTCACTACAATGATACAGTGAACATTGGTAAGTGTGTTAGACATAATATATATGCCATTCATTTCATATAACTAATAAATGTATCTAAGGCTGAAAGTGAAGATCAGCAAAGTGTGCCTTTTAATTGTCCCTGCACTCGTAATTCAATTTAATTATGAAGAAAAAACATTGAGCGGCATGAATAAAAGTAAACCCTGCAACTGACAACTTAAGGTCACATAATTTTCTGTTAAGCAAAATGTTTTTTTCGCTACACCAAAAGCTTACTATTTGTGTTATTCCAGCACCCTCAGCATAATCTACTGGGCTATTCTTAAAATGCTAACTTGTTGAGAAAACTACTTCTTCAGCCCTCGAGGTGAAAAAAAATCCTTCATCCTTTTTATACTTTGACTCAAAATCTGCGAGTGTATTAATATTTAGACACATATTTCCTAAAATGTAGTTGAGGTGAATGGTGACGTGGCAGGAAAGTACCCTAAAGGTGTGCATACAGTACCAAAATAAAAATTGGTTTCCTAAAGACACATCAAACAAGAAATCTTAAGTCAAGATCAAAAAGCAGTCACTGTGAGGATAACATTCATCCCCAGCAGAGACAATTACATTATGGAACTACTGGTGAGTGAGTTCTGAAAAAATAAAAGAAACTGACAGAAAAACATAGCGGGAAATTTGGCATATGACCATCAGACTCCCTCGCTTCAACATGGTAAGCCAAACAGACCAAAAGCTCTCTGCCTGTCACTAAAGCTCCTTACTGCCATCAACCCAGATTGATTTAGATGTAAAAGTCCACCCAGCACTGTATTTAATACTTAATGAAACAGCTAAAACTAATAACTTTCAGATTAGAAACATAAAATCTTGTGATCTGTTTGACTGACTGACTGAACATGTTTTTATTGCCATCTACAGTGGCACCACCTTCACCTGGCCAGCCACTCTTGACTGTCTGCCATGTGCTACAGCTGCCGTTGCCATGGTGACTCAGCACGGCAGGTCTTTGCACCTTGCTCGTTCTCTTACCGATGAAAGGAATGGAGTCCAGAGACTCATCCAAGTTGCTGGAGCACGAGGTCTGCCGCTGCTCGCCAATACGCCGCATGTGCATCTCTCGCCGTGTGTCGTTGGGCAGCCAGCATGCCACGGATGAATCTGGCCCATCGTCGTTCACTGCCAGGATGTAGGATGGATGGCGGAGCGGGCTGGGGTTCTTTCCAGAAGGAGGCTTCTCTCTCATGACTACTCCGCCCTCTGTGGGACTCCGTCCGTTCACCTGGTTCTGGGGGTCTGGAGGAGGGGGTTTTAGAATGCCGGGCCTCTGAGGTCTCAGTTGGGAAGCAGAGCAGGAGGAGGAACGGTGTCCTACTGCGACCCCCTCTCTGCCTTGCTCAGGGGGCAGCATGGTCTCTGACCGCACTCTGCTCTGGCTCTGCGGTTTAGTGTAGCCTTTGTGATTACTTTTGACAACAGCTCTT
The DNA here is from genome assembly GCF_963454915.1 of Gymnoscopelus microlampas. Taxonomy (NCBI): domain Eukaryota; kingdom Metazoa; phylum Chordata; class Actinopteri; order Myctophiformes; family Myctophidae; genus Gymnoscopelus; species Gymnoscopelus microlampas. The sequence goes on along the minus strand of NC_139942.1, from coordinate 31,753,582 downwards.
TGGTCTGCAAGGGAAGGGTCAACACTAGAGCTCTTCCCCAAATGAGAGGATCTGTCGGAGAGCATGGGCGAGGAGCGGGTCTGGAGAGACTCTGGTCCTTTAGGGTAGAGAACGGGGTTGGGAGCCCCTCTCATGCTGTTGCCATACGCAGCAGAGGGCCTGTAGAGCATGGCCTGTCTAGGCATAGCCTGCCTGCTAGGTCTAGTACCTTGTTCCAACCTGATGTACCCTCCTCTCCTGTCTATGGGCCGTACCAGCTCTGCAGGGTCAACATAGTCAGTGGAGCGTGCTCTGGCTTTGTGCGTAAGAGCATCTTGAGACACACTGCGAGGGGGCCAGTTCCTACTTTGGGCCACCCTCTCTGCCCCGCTCATGCGGTCCTGTGAGGCGCTGCGTGGAGGGATTTGGAAGTGGGGCGGGGGTCCGTGGTAGGAGCGGTCATGGGAAGTGCTCCTGCGTCGGATTTCCTGGGGGCCCCAGCCTCCCCTGGGAATGTGCTGGTTAGTGCTGAAGGTGTTCTGACCAGCAGATCGGAGGCTATCCAGCCTCTCTTGGATAGTTCGGCTGGCATGGGAATGAATACCTTTGTTGTCAATGTACTCCCTGTAGGTTTGGTATGTCCGCCAGTCAATGTTCTGGTGGTTGGCTGGGTAGTGAGTTGGCAGAGCACCATAAGGAGCCATCCCTGCCCCCGCAGGGTAGACGTCAACTTTCCGTGGCAAAGGGTATTGAGCTACCGACCCAGGCCTGCCCCTGACAAAGACAGGGTCCATGTAATCTATTCGGTGTGCTGGAGCCATGCGGCCCATATGGGCTGTTTCAGGAGGGACCAGCACAGTCCTTACGCTGTCATTACGCATGCACACTGCGGTCTGGCTCTTTGGGTATGACTGGGGAGGTGGCGGGGAAGGGGGAACCGTGATCTCCTTGCGGTACCCAAGGTCAGGAGGCACTGCCGGTCCCCGACCCACCTGCCCCGCTGGGGAGGCTGCGTCTGTGGCCTGGGCCATGCCCGGAGGCTTACAATCTACTCTGGGGTAACATATAGGGGGTGGATTGGGGATGTGGCAGGCGTTTCCACTGTAGGCACTTTGACTACGTATATAGGCATCCTGGGAGTAGGCCTGGGGAGAGAGAGAACGCAATGTCAGAACAGTTACAATGTTATATTCCAGAAAGTGTAACATTCAGCACTGTGCTACAAGATACAAAAGAACTCAAGCATCACATTATAAAAGCTACTGTGTGTGCATGTGAGTGGGCTGCACATGTTGCAGTTTGAGAGCGCGGAGGCGTGTAGCAGTTCAGTAGTGTTCATCTGCTCCTTATTTAGAGAGTTCTCGTGGTAATGTTCACTGTGCCATGCCAGCACAGTGCACACACCACCTACTGACGATGAAAAGGAAAATACTCCGGCAGACTGGCATGATGGTGCTTCAAATAAACTCTAGTGGAACCACTAGCTTTGTGTGTGAACCAGAAATGGGATTTGCAATAGGAAGAGAAATATTTCCTCCATGCATGTAATGAATAACTTGCACACAATGTAAGAAGCGCAAACGTCTTGTAATACATTTAGCAAAGATGTGAGGTTTTCCGAGTCCTAGATTTATTTCATGACAAAAATGCATCAGCCAACATCAGCCGCATAATGGAAAAGCTAATCAAATGACTAAGTTTGGCCCACCACACACACACACACACACACACACACACACACACACACACACACAGTGGTCGTGATCACATGCAACACCCGGCAGCCAATGTTTTGTTTACCCACCTTCATACTGAGAGTCCATGATCTCAGATGGACAAGACAGATGAGGATGCCCACCTCTGTACTAAATCTAACCTCTGATCATCTTCTAGGGGGTGTAACTGTCTATTCTATTTCAGCACAAGTAAACCCTTTCAATTAGATTAGAATAATTTACATTCAGTACCAGACTAAAAGTTGGTTAGCCTCAAACCAACAGCAGTCCATTTTCCCACTTGCCTTGAAACACAAAACATAAAAGGAGACATGTCAACGTAAGTGGACTTTAACCCCACTACCTGGAGAATTGCACAACCTTACATAAAGCCTTGCATGCCACTGCATTCACTGCCAGTCTCTGTCCCTCCCTTTGTAAGCACAAGTGTGCCGGTAGAGAGTTCAGAGGTCACTGGCCTTTATCATGATAATGAAATCTGGCATGGAGATTGAAGATGGGGCGAGGCTCTACAGAGATGCCAGCTGGATGCCAGCTTGGTTGCCTAATCAAACAGGGTACCGTACTGCAGGCACAGTGCATTAGCCACTGCCAAAAGCTATACAGATCACAAACCCTAGCACATAGCTGGATGACAGGAGAAACGCTAGGTTGGACTGGAGCCTCTAGCGAGCCAAGGCCTGATGTTAAGAACAGTAGACTACATCATGAAAGAAACACAACTGCAACATGCATGACGAGATGTGTGATGAGACGGCAAGCACAACATGTCAACACCAAGAGGCTGTCAAGCCAGCTGCTTGCTTACCAGATCAGTGGCTTCCAGAGAAAAAGGCTACCGTTACAGCAGGTGAAAACGAGAGCAGTAAGAGACCAGGGGAGAGAGGGCAGAGGAGAAGGAAGACACTAGCAGAACAAAACACACACATTGTAAACGAAAGGGGAAAAAAATAAAACAAGAGATTGACTGAGGAGAGTCAAAGTATGAAACGGGCAAAACGATGCCAGGGCTTCGCCGCGCTAAAAATATACCCAGAGCTGCAGCAGCAGTATGGAGGGATGCTGAAGGAGGAGGAGGAGAACAGGGGTTGCCACGTTAGCGGTGCCACCTGCTTGTGCCAGTCTGTCCTGGGTGCGATGGCAGGAGCAGAACCCTGCCTCCTGTGGTGCTGTCAAGTCTCCATCTCTCTGCGCTACCCATCTGCAGCCAGAATACTACGCTCAGTGAACAAGCTGCCTCCGGTCTCCGTCTCCCCTCTCTCGCTCTGCTACCGCTCACATGACGGAGGCAGCAGCTGCCTGATTATACATTCAGCTCAGATGATACAGCCCCCACCCTTCCTTTCCCCTCCCACTCCCACTTCTTCCTCTCGCTCTCGCAGCATCAACCTGTTCAAAACAGGGACAGTCAGCTGCCTACAGCTGGTTCTGTCCTATTCCTTCACGCCATTCCCTTCGTCTTTTCCCTAGTATTTCCTCTGAGGTTTTTCCCCCCCTCTTCCCTATAGGTTTCTCTCCAGTCTCCTCCCAAAGTGTTCACTCTCTCTTTGCTAAGCAACTGCTGCCTGCTTCCAGGCAGCGTGTGTGCTTCCTCCTCCCCTACAGGGTAATGTCACCGTGCTAGTGCTTCTGATAATCCTTCTGTTCTGACAGACAGACCCTGCCCATATCGGTTGTCTTTTTTTTTTGGGTGGCGGATTGCCCCTTTACTAACACTTTACCGCTAGCACTTCGGACCAGTAGCTGCTAGCGCAACAGATGTGTAACACACAGCTAGCTTTGGAATCAGGGGGCGGGAGAGATAGAGAGAGAACTAAAGGGGGAGGGGGCGGAGAGTGACAACCAATAGGACATCAGAGAAAAGGTGGGGGGAGCTGGGTGAGAGAAAAGAAGGAGAGATGGATGCTTACAGGTTTTGATTTCTTCCTAAATTAGAACTTGGATCTGATATCAAATGACTTGAAGCATGTCATGTATCTGTAGATGAAATACTGAGATTACAGCCTTTGTCCTTTAATGAATGATGGCTAAAGTATTGGGTGAATGAAGGAGAAAGGAGATTGATAATAATTACTTGACATAGTGTATTGATTTATCTTTCCAGGCAAGTATCTTTCACCCAAATGGCATGCTTAACATGCTCTTAAATGATTAACAAGTCACTTATAAGGGATTCACTGTGGCTTCAAAACGGTCCACAAGGAACAGTTTCTTGCTAAGTAAATAGCTTGAGTCCATCATAATATTATTCATTATAAACAGGCTGTCAGATAATGGAAAGCCCTTGGGACAGGATCCTTCAGCATACTGACAGAGCACTCACTCTACTGTTAGGGATGGGCTTTTGTGGTCATGGGTGAAGGAAGCAAATGCAAGCGGTGGTGCGATGCAAAACGCGATGAAGGCTGAGCTGAAAACAGGTACGAGTATATCAGATAACAGGAGTATTACACAACAGGTGGGCCATGTATTCCCGACTTGCATTGTTCCTGACTTGCAATGCCCGATTAGGCCAGTTTATCCAAATTATCATTGCAGTGCATATATCTACTCATAGGAAATATATCATACTTTACTGTATCTAACGCATCTGACATCAATACTTAAAAAAATAAACCTATTTCATTGTTCTCTAATCGAATTTGTTATCGCAAAATCAAAAAAGCGAGCTGAATAAAAAACAGTGCTTTGCTTTTTGAATCAGTGGACTGAAAACAACATCTTACATAGTCCATCTGCATGTCAGCTTCAGCTAATTTAAAATTGAAGCAAGCACAAGATAAACCTCTCAGTGTTCAGTCCTCCCTGTGACCAAAGTTCTAGCAGTACTATTTATAACTGACACACATTTAGGCAGCATTTAGCCCCATGCTGAGTGTAACTGCTATTCTGACCCATCGCAGGGAACCATGTTGGTTGTGTGCTTTGTCACAGGCAGTCACAGCGGCCTGAATGAAAATGTTAACATCTGGATACATGCTCAGCATCTTATATTAAAATTGGCTAATGGGAGGACCGGCCGGTGGGCGGGCGGGCGGACCGCGTTATCACGCTCATGTCACCATGACTCAACCATAACCATATAAGGAGTTCCCAATGCAGCTACGCCCAAATATGGAGTGTGTCGTCTAACCTCCAATCTATCGCCATGGCATCAGGCACAAACAAATCAGTCAGCTCCATATACGGCCACATACTGATGACTTCAGGGTACTCCAAATATGGGCATAAAAGGGTCTGATTCAGAGATCTCCATATATTAACACATTCACTGCCAGGTACTATGCATCCGTTGTTGTTTTTTTGAGCGGTGTAGCCGCTCCTATAAGTGGGGTTGGAAAGTTGTACTTTCCGTCGTGAAAATGTGTCTTTCGCTGTACTGTGATTGGCTGATAAGTATTCAGACCACCCTGTGATTGGCTAGCGAGACGCATGATGAAATTCATATCCTATTAAATAGCACCACTCACTTCAAAAAAAAAAACTTTTTTTTTTAAGTGAGCTTCCATCACTGTGATGACCTTAAATAACACCGCTCACTTCACACTGGGTGTGATTTTTCGATTTTTCTAACCTTTTTAAGTAGTCACAGAATAGGCAGCTATTTAGCTCGATAATGATCGATCCCCTGATGGTTGCTAATCAGAGGGTTTCACTGTGCTTCCGCAAAAAAAAAAAAGTCATCACGACCTCCCGTTTGCTTGTTATCCGCTGTTAAAAAATAGCATGTTTCGCCAAAAATACACAGTAAAACAGGTAATACAGGTTATTTCCCAAATAAATTAACCAGGAAGTGAATGAAGCAGTAAATCTTCTAGTATGAGATAAATGCGATAAATCAGGCTACAGAGTACCACCTATATTTTGCAGAAATATTTTCCATTAAGACATCTGTTTCAGATAGTAATATACATATGTATGTCATGCAGGCTGCATATTTTATCTTGGTATTTAAGAAATGAACAATGAAAGGACTAAAAAGTGTGCAACTGAGGAGGCCTAATGCAGCTTCATCCAGGCCATTCAATAAATATCATTTGAGACGCTTCAAATCTGCTGGCTCATGTGGGCAACTGCCTTCAGTAACGGACCTGTGAGCCTCTCGGGTGAACTGAAGTGTGTCTGATGGTGATCCATATTGCATCAAGGTACTAGAGAAAATAACCAGGACAATGAAGCAGAAGTACATCCTACGTCTCCATTCTAGACCTCAGCTGATTAATGCAGCCTATCCACAGTAGGTCTTCTTAGTAGTACTCGACAAAGAAAGAAAAAGAAGTGTTGCTCAGCATCAGCACACATAGTAGACAGACTTCATGTGTATTTTGGAAAGTGCCTGCTCAACCCCTCCAATGAGGTCATCTCTGCAGGAGTATGAGCAGCATCCTGGAGGACAGGCTGTTCTGGCCTGGTTAGCAGGCCCAGATACAGTGCTCTGATGGGACGGCGCCACTTTCCGACACTCACCATCGCCGTCCCAACAGCAAGCCCTTCAAAAGGGAAACTAGAACAACTCTCCGGGACACGATCACATGCACAGAGGCCAAACTTACGGACCTCAAGGAAAAAAAACAGTGCATAGCTTGTTTCAAAGTGTGCAAAACAGGGAAAGAGAAAAACTTGAGGACTTACCAACTGCAGTATGTCTTCATCTTTTGGCATCACACAGAGCTCAAGAACGGCATCGCTGTAAGGGAACAAAAATGCTCCGTATATTATTATTTTTAAATTATAGCAATGGGCCAGAAATTACGGAGAAGAATTCCCATGAATTCTCACCTCTCTTGGATCAAGGCGATAACCTCAGAATAGGTTTTGCCAATGATGCTCAATCCGTTCACCTTCACTAGCCGGTCTCCTGTGAGCAGCAAAACATAAAAATAAAATGTAGGGTCAAAATGAGTCAAGTAGGCTTAACAGCCAACCAAGGGAAAGTCACCAGATGTACAGTATATTTACAATAAAATAGGTGGGGTTGCATCAATTAATCAAATCAAATCACTGGGACAGCTATCACAAAGGGTGCAACAGTTAATTGAACAAATCCATTAAATTTATCGAAATCATCGACAATCTATAATTTGATAAAATAATCTATTAACTCATTCACTGCCTGAATTATTGCTGGCCGCGTTTGCCCACTGCCAGAGATTTTTCATTGAAAAAAAAAATGTATTCAGGAGCCGAGATACAGAATGTTTAAGTTTTAAGTTAACAAGGAAGTGGATGGGAGTCTAGATCTTTGAAAAATTATATCTCCTTGGTCTTTTGGGTCAAAACATTTTTTTTAACGTTTTTACGTTTTTGGCAGGGAATGAGTTAATAATCAGTCCCTATTTTGCGTATACCATTATAGGAGAACATTTTCAAAACACTTCAACAAATATGTTTAAAAGAAATGTAAATAGCTGATCTACAAGCTCACGTCATGCTGCGAGCTTGTAGATCAACTAATTTTGCATGACTTTGTGCAACAAAGTATAAAATAGTGCTTAAAGGAGTTCACCGAACAAATGACTTATTTTCTATCAATTACACACATTTTTTTTGTTTTTGTCGCATTCCTAAGCCAATAATTTGATGACCGGCCGAGTCTCCGAGACTCAGAGTCTCCTACTGAGTCTCCTATTGACCGATGACCCGGTCATCAAATTATTGGCTCAGGAATGCAACAAAAACAATAAAATCTCATTTTTTTGTAATTTTGTGTGTGTGTGTATAAAAAAAATGAAAACTCGCTTTCCCAAGATTCGATTCGAAAATAATCGATGCAGTAGTTGCAGCCCTAGTGCACTGCACACCAAGGATTACCTGAAACAACAACCTCCTTGCTAATGTTCTGTTCCACAACCAAATAAGACCCCCTCCTCCAACCCATTAGTATGCCATTATGTACAGTAGAGGGTGAAAGACCAGAGAAAATGCTGAAAATACAGTAGATCAGCTCCAGTTCACAGGACCGTTGTGCTCCAGTAAGCTGTGGTTGGAGATTGATGAAGTTCATTACCTGTGCAGAGTCCAGCTCCGTGGGCAGGGCCACCTTCCTTCACTTGCTTCACAAAGATGGTGTCCATGGGCTCTAGCCTATTCCGCTGTCGCCCTGACAACAGAACCATAGCCATCAGTTAGCTGGCATTAGCTATCAATATGAACACACAGAAAAAACACTATTGAATAACAGATAGATATCCTGCCATTGATATTGTATCGTATGGGGATTTTGATAACCCATTCATGCTTGGAAATTATTAGGCTTGGAACAGCAGTGCCCATGAGCATTCATAAAAACACCACCGTCTCAAACAGCATCCGGGGGTATTTTATATCTCTCACAGTTATGTGATGACTCATTTTCCAAAGCCAAAGTGGGCCAGTAAGAAATAGGCCTAACATTTTTCTAGTTAAAACTTTGATTCCACACAGTTAGTGAGATCCATTAAAAACAAGTAAAAAAATATATACAAAATAAAAAAATAACACCAGCTGTGTAAAGTAATAAACAGAATGGCCAAAATTGCTATTTACTGAGCAGCCACCTGGATAAGATCCTTAGAGTGAGTTGACTTTCTTCCCGTTTCTGTGATTATAATACTCCACCATGGGACTATATCAGGTGTACATTAAGGCCATATTCAAGAACTCAACTGAATGATTTCCAATACAATTTTCACATGGGACAGTAGAATTCCACTTGAATGCAGAACAGTACATTAATTGAATGCCAGATTAATTAAGTTTCTATGTATGTGGTGTGTGTGTATATATACATACACACACTGTATAATATTGATTGAATATTTTATTAGGCAAAAAATGTAAACAGCACAATTACATTTATAATACTTTGTCTAAAAAGGTCTGTCCAAAAACGTCCTTGCGGACTTGTTTCCATTGGGGTCCTCGGTTTGTCACAAGATATATGTGTACATATGCATTAGTAGCCATATAGTCTAGCCCTAAGTCCATTTAAAAACGCCTCCACTCATGCAAGAGTATAAACCTGAAACAGTCAAAAAGCAGCAACATGAAAGCCTATTCATTGTTATTAGTCTCCTGCTAATCTGCTCGTTTTTTTTTCTATTTCTTCTTTTTTTGGGGGGGGGGGGGGGGGGGTTGGGGGGTGTTGTTGGCTGTGTATGAAAGCGAGAGAGAAACAGAGAGGTTTGTCACAAGATTCAGAGGCATGTGAATCGGCATCATGACAGCAGAACAGACTGTTTTTTGGCCTATGCCATGTTGTCTGCCCACTTAACGACCATTTTAAATGGAAATGATAATTAATTGGCGAGGGGGGTAATTCCCAATAGGGGGAGATTGTGTGGATTTAAGGAGGTGAATGAATACATCTGAAAAGAGGAAAACCTGTTTGCTCATGCTGCTCTTGTCTCCTAGCAGCTACATGGCTGCAGAAGAAAGAGTGAGAGAAAGTGTGTTGTGTGTGTGAGTGCGTGTGCTTGTGTGCAGGTGTGTGTGTGTGTGTGTGTGTGTGTGTGTGTGTGTGTGTGTGTGTGTGTGTGCGGGCGCACGTGTGCGTGTTGACCGGTGGGGTTAGGGGGGTGTTAGAAAGTGAAAGAGAGTAAAGGGAAGGTGGGGTGGGCATGTGCTCAGCTGCTCAACTCCCACTCTTTCCTTATAAAACAGAGAAATAGCCTAGGGCACAATGCAACAGTGAAGCTCAAATCCGTTCCAAGTAGTTAACATTCAGCTAGTGACTGTGCATGGTACTGCCCAAATTACAGTGGTTAAGCCACCAGAGGAACAAGATTACAAAAAAGTAAAAAGATTTGTACAGTACCAGATCAGTAAAAACATCTCCCTATCATCAATCAATAATCAAATAAACACCAATAACTCTGGTATGACCAGTGAAGGTGAGTTAAAAGGCCTTTGTTCAGACGCAAATGTCAAAACATGAGAAAGACCCTCTTCCCCTGCAGGGATATGGGGCAATAAGGGGACACACAGGTTGACTATCACTTGCTAACCAATGAGAGCCGTCTTGTAGCAACATGAACAGCCAGTAACGCTCATGCACACATGCCTGTATGTTCACTAGTTTTACATATGGCATTGCACACACATAATATCCTGGGGATTAATATTATGTAATACTGCAACAGGAGCCTCATCCCCCCACAACCTGAACACAACCATAGCGCTGATATGTGCTCCCTCTGGTGGCACATTGCAAAAGTGCATTACAAGTACATTTCTACAATGCTGCTTCAGGAACCAGATAATCACAAATTACTGTCAACAATTAGATGTATCGTCTGCTTTTAGTGTGTACTGTAGCATTGAAGCCATCTATTACAATTTCAGGTCATCCTATTTGGCTGTATACGCTTAACAGAAAAATGTGTCTTCCAAATACAGTGTGTAGTTTCCATATATGACGATTCTTGATGGGTTCCAATCATCTTTTACTTACAACTAAATCAATAACAGCGAAGTTATAGGATGTCATTAAACACTAGCCCATTTCCTGGACAGGATGAGCAGTTGGGATGAAAACAATCTACCCGACACAAAGGGCCCTCCCTTTGTGTCCCTTGTGTAAATTTCACCTTTTTCCTTTTTCCACCAGAGGGAGACAGGCTTGGGCAAAGTGACTCATCGGAGGCCTTCCTCTACACTTGCTGAATGTTTACGCCCAGTCACATGTGCCAAATACTTCAGTGATATTACAGTGATTTACGGCTCAAAAACTAAATCTCATCTCCAGCTTGTATTTATCTAGTCTGGCTAACGGCAACTGTGTGGTACAGATCAGTGGTTTCAGTTCAGAGTTGCATTAGCCAGGCTAGCATTTACCAACTATGTAAAAATGCCTATGAAAAAGAATGGCAAGGTGTGAGTCACTCATAGCCATTCGTGTGACACATGGGCCACCAGCACAACAACATAAACAAAGGGATTCCCTTTCTTTCATGTTTTTGAGGGATTTCCCTTGTGTCAGCAAACTCACCATAATGCCCATAGCCATGAGCTAATAACGAAGCATGGACACATCGCATGCACATACACACACAGAAAGGTTGACAGATATGACAACAACTGTGATTTTCAAACGGGTACCAAGGCAGTTTGTGGCGTAAAGCCGATTTATACTTACTTGTGCTCCAGTGATGGGCACCAAAAATAACAGATCTACAATGCATCGCATTTTTAGAGCATGACACAGCACGCAACCAAGTATAAATCAGGCACATGTATGCAGTAAAAAAAGTTAAGAGATGACTACTGGTGGGCAAACACATTTCAAATCACAAGCCATCCCATCCTTCAGCCAAGCGCTGTGATAAAAGAGCTTTGTCTGGGCTGTGGGCCCTAATCCAATAAGATAATTTATGTCAGTCCTGACTCCTGCGCTGTCGCCGAGGCGGGCCAGTTTGGGCAGGGATCATCTCAGGTTGTGTTTTCACAACTCTGGCAAGCTGCCATCGAGTCCCCTCTGTCCAGTATTATGCAACCGTCAGGATTCTTGGCTCGCTGGGCCAAAAAGTCCCCATTTTCTGCAGTTTCACCTTTTAGGCCCATCATAAATCACTACAGCTAGAGAGGAAACGGTGAACTCTGCAGATGTTTTTCCCCCCACTACATGAAAGTCATTTACCACATCTACCATGTGTGCCTCATGGTCTGTTTTATATCATTAATTTAGGGAGCTTCCTTTCCATTGGCTGGACAAATTATGTTTTTATTTCTGCAAATGTATTTATTTTCCCATCATGAAGACTAACTTCATTAACACCACTTCTTTCCTCTACAGCAATCTTTCTGTTTCTTTGCTGTACATTTTCTTTCATAATTATTTACTTGCAATTGAAAGAGTTAGTGACAGCACACAACAACACCCCCCCCCCCCCCCCATGGTCAACAAAGGGCAGATCAGACTAAACAAAGTGTTAAGCACACAAACAAGCCACAGAGAGGTCACCACACTGTGATCACATTAGGATGGAATGGGCCATAGCGGTGTTAACTCAATCAAACAGACCATGCCTATGTCATAGGGGTCGTCACAGGACCAACAAGAAAGGGGCGCTCCGCGCATATATATCCGGCCGCCAGGCTGGGCGGGCTACCGAGGGCAGTTTAAATCATGGGTTGCAGCCATCAGGACATGTGGTAGCTAGCAAGGGGTTAATTGGATGTTACATTCATGATCTATGGTGTTTTGTATAAAATAATAATAACCCCCTGGCACAATTAGAGCCAAACAGTAAGGAATATCAAAAAGATGTTTAACGATTATTGTCACATGACTCCTGAGATCATTTGTTGTATATGGGGTGCTCCAATGGGACAAAGTGAAATCGCTTGGCTCTGCATTATAGAAGCCCCTCAGTGTGTGAATTAAAATTTAAGGTGTATGGGAGGCCTCTCCCATAAACTTTAGAAGCCAATCAGTATGGAAAGCCAGTCGGTATGGAAATTTACAAATTCTGTATCATACATGTTTATCAATGACTCGAAAAATTATTTGTTAAAAAAAGTTGTTGTGAGTTTTTGACCAAATAGTAAAAAAATGCAACGACACATTAGGCAGAAATATGGGCCTATATTATATACATTTTGATAGTAAATTAGTAATTTTTTCACCTCTTTGGGTAAATTTGTAATTTTTTTCACCATCAGTTGAAGCTTCGTGATCATGAGTAAAAATGCCCAGACTCATTACGTGCTTTAAAAAAAGTTTTGAATGGGAAAACATATTCATGACGCAGAGGGCGTGTTTTTTTATATTAGACTTGGATACTTTATAGCGCCAAAATAATTTGAACATTTTGATTTGAATTTCTTACTTGGTCTACTGGCTGCATCCTGATCTGGTTTGCGAGATAAGCTCTAGACTCACAGATAGAAAGTTGGATCCTACCTAAATTGACCTGCGGCTCCATTACCCGAAATGCATCAAATGACTAAATGGCAGGCTCAAACAAGCATGCAACAAACATGCATGCATGCACACAGAAATCCAAAACATAAACAACAGTAAATAGCAGACCTGCAAACCTTGGGAAAATGTTTTGTGTGTGGGGGAGGGGTTGAAACTACAGCTTTCTAACAACTTTACTCTGGAGAGGGAGAAAAGCGGAAACAAATACAGATTGGAGCTACGTGAAGGATGCAGGACAGCAACAGGTGGTGCTAACCAAACCCTTTTATGTCTTCACAAAAGGTCAGCCACACACACAGCGGCTATATTGTTCCCTGCACATAAGGAAGTAAAAAAAAAATAGAGCCAGAGAGCAGATAGATTAAGATTCATTACGAGAGGGAGAGGCACTGTACTGACTCAGCACAGTCTGAAAAGTAGACATGAAGAGGTACAGCCTCATTATTCTGCTTACCTCTGCGGCCGTGATCTTCCTCCTGCAAAAAGACATGAGAGAGAGAGAGAGAGACTTGAATTACTTCAGTGCCCACACAGTCAAGGAATTTAACACTTATGTATTACGTTTGTTGACTCTGCGTTATCATCGCAAGTGGTTAGGCAAACAATATTCAGGTGGGTTCAGACACACGTCCTTATTAGACCTATATGATATGAGTCTGGTTACCGGAAAGGACCCGTGCACGGCCGACTCTGGAGGGTACACGATGAAGTGACGCAGGGTGAAGCCAAAGCCATGAGAGGTGCGACGCAGGCGGACGGTTTTAGGCCCCGGCCATGAGAAAGGCTCCTCATCTGCCGAGTACAACACCGCGGAGGGATCAGCCAGGTCGCCCCACTCTGCAGAATCATTCTACAAAAATAAATGAGAAGGGGAAAAGGGAGACATGAGTGTTAATAAAAAATATATCCAACTCTGTACAGGTCTTGACTGAGTGGGTTAGAAGGCGGAAAGTTCGGTCAAGAGAAGTCCGGAAAACCTAATGGGCTTAAAGAAAAAAGAACCACGACTGACAACATGTACATGTCTTTGAGTTGCATATTTCACAAAGGATAATTGAATTAATCCATTAAGACCGGGAACGCATCCGTGTCATTCTAAGATTTCTTTGGCTATTCAAAAATAGCAGATAAACAAGCTCATAGCACGGCACCAAGTGCCGCGCTATGAGCTTGTAGATCAGCTATTTTTTAGGGGGGAAATTCGTGAAAATGTGTGCAAATCTTTGTATACATATGTTTTTAAGGGCAAGATTTTTTAACTCAAATCTTTGCTTTAAAAAAAACAAACATATGTTGCTATAACATCAGTGGTTCTCAAACTTTTTTCATGTCAAGGACCCCCAAAATTATATGTATTTGAGACCCCCATCTCAAAATATTTGGTTCCAGGGATAGCGCGCTCAGTGCCACACTATGAGCTTGTATATCTGCTATTTTCTTAAACACAAAGAAATCTAAAGTTACACACAGATGCGTTCCCGGATGGAATGGGTTAAGAAGAGCAACATTAGTAATGTGTTGGTTTTATGAAATGGAAGACCTGCTCTGGAAGAGAAGGGGTCCTTATTAAATGTCTCCAGTGTTAACAGTCAATTCATGGTGTCCCATTTCCACAATTGTTTTTGTGTGGCGCAATGCAGGATTTAGGGCTTTTGACACCCACGTCCCTGTTTACTAACTATTTATAGCCTCACACCTTTGTGGTAACGTGTGTATGAGTAAACCCCCCCCCCCCCCCGGTCTCATATTCCATGGTCCAGTACAACTTTCAGGGAACTGTTCAAACAGTCTTGACTCTTGTACTTCCATACTGGTGAAAACGTGTTCCCTGACCCCTCTCAACCAAACACTCCTCCTCCCTGTCACTCCTCTTAGCCTAGAGCTTCACCCACAATGAGAGGAATGTGATGAGCATGCACATCAATCCTGTCTGGGGGTGGGGGTAGGTGATGATGAGTAAAATGTCAGAAAATCGCAAAGAGTGAGGCGTCAAATAAATAGTTAGTGCATGTACCACATAGGCACAGATCTAATAGTGGGGTCGCAGGTTTGAAACAGGCTTGTGCATCATCTAGCTCTCTACTCTGTACTAATTAAGATGAAAATTCCGTAATAGTGTAATATTACAATAATATCAGTGATGTTTAACACTAACGCTACATTGTAAACAACAAATACATGTTGAAATAATAGGGAAATAAATATTTACAAGTCTTTGTTGGACCAAACAGAACACAGTGCCAGTCTTGAAACACGGCTGTGTTGTCAAAGTCATTGGGCCTGTGTGTATCCTACGCTGAGAGCGCAGCCTCTCGTCCATGTAAACATGCAAAAACAAATTCCACATTCATAAAATGATAGAAAAACAGCGACGCGTTTCCCAATTCCCACCATTCAAATGACCAGTGTGAATACACCTTAAACACGACTGCCAGACAAAGAACAACAAAGCACGAGGGATCTGGACAGGTGGAAAACTATTGCCGAGTAACCACATGAACCCTAGCATCCCTATTCTGTGCATGTCATAATAGGCAAACATTCTGTAAAAATTGGCAAACCTTCGGTGAAAATAGATCTACAAGAACATATTTTCAGGGAAGAGATTTGGTGTAGAGGCAAAAAAGGAAGGGACCAAGTATAGACGCCTGGGGAACCCCGGTCAACAAAGTATATAGTGTTTAAGTGGTTAACTGATTTTTGACAGGTGGACAACTATAAACAACTATAAAGGTGGACAACTATACACTATTGCAGAGTTTAAATGACTTTGGCAGGTGGACAACAGTGACCCATTATTTTACCTGCATTATGTGCATCACTTCCTATGTATTGGATAAATAAAGAAATATACAGTATATCATTTCTGAGCTCTGTTGACAGCTCTAGTTTTCATTTACATAAGAATAAATAGATTTGGGAATTGGGATGTTATTAGTTTAATTCTAAAAGAAGACAGGGTAGATCTCCCACCTCCTCAAGCTGCTGCAGGCTGTACTGGAAGAGCCAAACCACATTTCAATAACAAACAATGAGCAACAATTTGTTCACACTTGCAAGAAACCACCAGCTCCCACTTCCATTCCTACTGTATGCTGTCGCTCCCACCATAATGAAGAATGTTCAGTGTACTACTACTTATTTACCTCACCTTTGATGGTTCGTTAGAAATGCACTGTAGGCCTGGAGGTCTTGTATCAAGTTACAGCATGTTTCACTACCATCTCGGCACATGGCTTCTAAAACAGAAAGGCTACAACTTAAACCAGTGGCTTGGGAAAGTAGTTTACAGTGGGAACCATAAGTGCCAGCGGGAAATTAGGGGTTCAAACATGCTTTTGAGGACAACGGACCAATAGCGTTTGTGTTGCTAGCTGGGAAAATAGAGCTACAGGTGCAGCTGACACCCATGTATTACGTGGGAACAGGCAGAACAGGTTTCAGTCTGTTCAACCCAGCTTTGACTGGCCCACAGCTCCAGTGCTTCCACATTTAAATCTGCGTGTAAGCCCGGGTATCCTCGCTCAATTCCCAACCATTTGAATCCATAACTGCAGAGGAGCTTGTGGTGAAATGACAATAGATCAAGTGCATGGCATGCTTTGCAAAGTTTGCATGCTTGCCTGGCTTCCCAAGGGATGCCAATCCCAGCCCAGTTGATCAGATTTAGCAGCCAGGCCAAAGAGCCATTTGCAACTCTCAGATCTCAGATGTGTAGGGCAGAAGGGGGGTGTGTGCCACTCCTGACAGACGCATGCCTAGCAGGGTTAGCATTGCACTTGCATATGTTAATACTGTGGTGACCACCAACTAGGCCAATAAATTCAGAATCACATTCGCTGACAGCCCTCCCCTTCCTCTTGCTTAGTTTAGACTCCACTGAATCAGTGTGCCAATCATTAGAATTAGTTTGACCACAGAGGCAGATTCCAATGTCCTATAAAAAAGGCCATGACCAGTAGTCTATAAAGCAAAATACATTAAAGAAACGCCTACACCAAAATACACACCTAATCTCACCAGCTTACAATAGAATGCCTCTCTTCCATTTATGAATCACCACAATGCCCGACTGATATTTGCACTGGGTGAGGCACCTAGGAGAGTATTTCCAAGAAAGCATTTGTTCTGATGGATATCAATGGAAATGAAAAGCTAACCGGGCCCCTTGTTAGCAAAACCTCTCAGGGCAGGAATGATGATCCAGACCATGGTCCATTTAATTTATTATGAACTTGGAGGCAAAACTAATCCTAGATCAGAGCTGCCGCTCTTGACAGACTACATCCCATATACATTCTCAATCCCAGCCTTATGCCGCATCAGACAAGAAACCTCCATGGAATTCCAACCAGAATGCTGCCAATTACTGAACAAGCTGCATTAAGTCGAAAACATTCACAGAGTTATGCAAGTTAACATGTAGGCATAATGTGAGTGGAATGGACCCCGAAACATGCTCTGGCTTATCAATGAGTTGTTTGCACGTAGGCTATCATGCTAAAAACAGATTGCATGTGGCAATTTTCAGAAGAGTTGTAGCATGACCACATACACATCTACTAAAAAATAAAAGGAGGGGAAAAATGGTTAGGTGAAACATAGCATAGCGGGGCGTATGGCATTCTGTTAGTGGTATTATCTATTAGGATTGGTATCCTTTGGGCTTTATCCAAACAATAATATCGGTGCTAAACCGGTACTTTTGAAACAGTGCCAGTGCCTAAACTGATACTTTGATAGAAACAACGTTTTTTTGCCTCTGACTCTGAACTAAGGGGTGTGTTTTTGTATGTTTGTGTACGCGTGTGCTGCATCCTCCTCACACACAACCTGATCAAATGAAATGTAGAGAACATGCACATGAGGAAATTCAACTGAATTTAAAAAAAATATACGCCATCCACGTACAAGGGCAGTCATGCACTTATGAACATGCAGCATGGAGACATTGGAGAGACCAGCCTAATGATGATCATGCACTAAATTGCATGAATGCGAGGTATATGAAACGATGACACATCATGGGCCCCTGTGTTTTGAAAGGCTCGCTCTGACATCACCAAATGATACATTACATGGATCATAATGACATCAGCTCTAAAAATACCAAAACATGTAAACAGCCTCCTTAAACTGTGAAAAGGCCCAGTTCTCTGTGGGCTGCCAAATTCTACACCACATCCAGCCCAAACCAAGCACTTATCTGTGAAAGGCCTAAGATAATGATACAGAGGGCCTCTGGCGAGCCTTGGGCGTTTCATTCTTGTAATGCTGTTAAGGGTAAAAGTATCATTTACATTTACTAGCCTCTGTAGACAACGTGGGCTATGTTTTCTGCACTCTAAGAGCCCCCGCACTTGATGAGTGCGAGACTTGAAAAACATAGTAGCATTTTCCATCAAGAGAGCTCATGTATAGAAGAGAAATTACCAATCTATACCATCACATGCAGAGGACATTTCACACAGAAGTGGACATTTTGGCCTGCAGGTGACGCTAGAGGAGAGTCCACGCAGGGGTTGACGATGAGTTACATTTTAGCCACTGGCCCAGAAACGTTACTTTTGATTCTTCAAATAACAGTCAAGAATTCACCATCAACATTAATAAAATAAACCATCTGCTGCCTATTATATATATATATATATATATATATATATATATATATATATATATATATAAATTGTTCATTATATTATATTATTATTTAAATAATTATATCATGGTCACTGTCAAAATAAAAATAAACTAGAAAAAGTGGTCCTCGAAGTACAGGTCTCTGCAAGGTCAGGTAGGTTATTGTGGGCCAGCAATGTTCGGAATTCAGTTATTATAGAGCTGAGTGGAATCTGTAGAAGTTGCAGGATTAATGTTGATGAAGTTATTGCACAATAGGCCTATGTGAAAAGGGTGGCACATTCCTCTGCCTTTCACACCAATCGGATGCTGTGTTAGGGTGGCATTTCTTCCTTGGCCTAGTGGGAATGTGCGTGAAAAGTGTCACGGTAATCAAACGCTACGTTCACTCCTGCAAACTTTAGAAGCCAATCTTAGCCAATCAGGATAGAATATGAAAAATCGGACAGATCTGTCTTGATCACATGACTATAGAGATAGTGTGTACCAATATGAAAAATCGGACCGATCTGTCTTGATCACATGACTATAGAGATAGTGTGTACCGATGTGCGTGATGTTTGGACAAAATCTGTAGGTGTCATATCAAAACTATTGTTTCGCAAAAATTGGCGCTATAACAGGCCGATCTGAAAAATGCAGGGCAGAGGGTCTGCTCTGGCATCCAGGGAGAGTGTGTGCTAAGGTTGTGTGATCAGCCAAAAAAACACTGATTGCCGATATATTGTAGATCTGCCATTTTCTGCGCACGACCCTGTCTACATTCGGCTGTAACACGTGCAGTGTCGGTTTAATATAGTAACGTGACTGGGCCCTGTCAATGAACAGAGATGAGACGACACAACTGTCTTTCTGCTGCCATGCATGCACCCCTCTCACTAATTACACTAAACTAATTACAATGATATCATTTTTAAAATTCTTAGATCCATTTTCCATGTCGCATTTTGAAAGGAGCCTAAATAAATAGCTAACATAAATGTTCATTCTGTGAACACATGCATTTTTTATTTCAGGTTGGGTATGATGGTCATCACTGTATTTTTCAGCCTAGCCTAACAGTTAACTAACCAAATAATGATGTCGGCTATCCGGTTGAAAAACGATCCGTTATCCAATATCCCTAAGCAAAGATGTTGTTTTAGTTGACAAGGGTCAGTTCCTACTCATACTTGTAAGCCAATGTTTTGCTTGCCAGTCATTGGCTGAAACCTTCAAGATTGTTTGTGAGGTCACATGGGGCTTTAATATCCAAAAGAGGTGCTGTGTCAGTTGTTTGGTCATTCACTTTGTTTGCTCAGTTTTTAGAGATGAGCAGTAGTGCTGCGGCAGTACATCACAACCTGCTATCTGTTAAGTCAGGGTTTCTGAAAGTGGGTGCCGTGACACCCTAGTGTTCTAGTCCAGGGGTGCCTCGGAATACTTTGATATTTGGAATGTATCAATATCACTTGAGTTTAAACATCAAGTACAGAATCAGTCCTCCTTATGGACTTGAGATATTCTCTACATTTTTCCTTGTGACACATCTGGGTGGAAAAGTGTACACATTTGTACTCTTCCTTACATGTCAGCAAATGTCAACGGCTGAAAGGAAAATATGGATAGGTTTCGTAGAGAACAAATAACGTTACACCCATTTGACATTGGAGGCCATGTCTGATGAGTCAGGAGCAGCAGAATGACCAAAAGTAAGGCTTTATAAGGATTGTTGCAGTCGGGTTTCAGCTGGAGTGGCGCTGCTACCTGCCCCTTACCGGTATGCCTGATCTGCAGGGAGAAGTTGTCAACTGTAAAAAAAAAAATTTAAAAAAGATTTGGTGCTGCCAATCCTCGATTCATGAGTGAAAGTTCAGTCAACATCTCAGTTTTTAATTTAAATGTTTTAATAAATGTGTAATTTGCCAAAAGTGGGGGGATTCGGACACTTGGGCAGGGCAGTGGTATGGTACCCATACCCAACCACCACTGTGGAGTCTAGGGGTTCGAATCCAATGGGGTGCATCCTGCTTTGTTGAGGTTATATAGTATATGCATGCAATTGGCCCGTGTTTGTGGGAGAAAGCCGGGCGGGGACTGGGAGGGTGATATTACAGTATGTACTCCTATGGGCTGGGGAGGCACCAGTCTACAGGGAGTGTTGGGCGGGAGTAGTAGGATGGAGGTGGAGGCTCTACATCCTCCCTCTGGGGGCTCCTCACTGGCAGGCGAGGAGCTGCCAGTGAGGACCAGTGAGGACCACTACATTCGGGAGAAGGGGGATAAAAGGCAAAAAGGGGGAGGACGCTTGTTAAATCAATAGCCTGCATCCAACCATGTGCAACTGAATACCGGACTTCCTGACGAGCCGACACCAAGTGATGAGAATGGCAACATGACATTCTCTGACCCTCAACACAGGAGCCCTGCGTGCAGAGTCCTCTCCTCTGCTCCCTGTACAGTGTACACACACACACACACACACACGACTGCGTGGCCATGCACAGCTCCAACGTCCTCATCAAGTTGTGCTAACGACACAACAGTGATGGGCTGATTCACAAGAGTGAGACTGCTTACAGGGATAAGGTCAGATCAGTGACACACAGGCGTCAAGAGAACAACCTCGCTCTCGACATCAACAAGACCAAAGAGCTGACTGTGGACTACAGGAGGCTGAGAGAACACGCCCCTATCTACATTGACAGCGTTGTAGTGGAGAATGGATCAGAGATTTTAAGTTCCTCTGCATACACAACACTGAGGAGTGAGGACCTCAAATGGGTCACACACACAATGGGCGTCACAATGGCCGTCACAATTCTCACAAACGTAACCTGCTTATTCTGGTACGCAGACAGTCATATAAATCTGTCTGGTGTCACTGATGTCAAGCTCCAACATCGCTCTGTGATATCAGAAGCTCATGGATCGGTTGTCCAGAACCACCCATATATGCTATACTTGTGTCTCACACACAAGTATAGCTTAATATCAGACTGAAGAATGAAAGCTTCAGTCTGACATGGCCTCCACTCTACTCGATTTCTAAGGGATTTCTAGGGGGAGGATTTGACTTTCCTTAACCAATCAACATACTCAGTCCGCTCTGTAAACTGTGTTGGACCATTCTTCAATCAAATAAACATGTTTACAACATTATTGACATATGCGGCACATTTCAAGTACGTGCCTGGTGTTTAGATCCCATTGCCTGAAGGGAAAGTCAGCTGAACATGTTGAACTGATTGATCCAGTCAGTGAAGGACCTGTTGACTAGTACACAACGCACACGGAAGTCCAAGCTCCAGCCAAGCATTGAACAAACTGATTAACAAATGAACGAGATGTTTTAGTGGAATGATTGAGTACAGTGAAAAGAAAGATAATTGCCTCCACTACGTTATTACTCCACACCAGTCACCTCAGCTCCTGCACACAACTTCAGTGCTCTCTGTGTCCAGCATTCTTTGGTGGAGCACCCTGGGTGCCTCAAATAGAAAATAGTTCAACTTTTGGAGGAGAGCCGCCCAACAATGTCACAGAGGGTTGTAACGACATGGCCACAAGTGGCAAACATTGAGAGGAGGTGTCTCGCCCAGTGCATGTGTAGCTCTCTGGACATAATATCCATTCCAAAGTGTTCCGGCGCTCAAAAAAACACTTTTTGTGACTACGGAAGAATGCTATTGTGACAAAATCTGGTGGTGTCAACATTTGATGAATCCAATCGGAAATAGATTCAATGAGCCCATACCATGGGATAATTGTAATTAGCCCTATAGATTTTAACCTGTTGATATTCACAGATTCAATGATTCTGAACTGAAGCTCAAAAGTAGGTGAGCTGTTTAAACAAGGAGATGGAAAAAGTGCCCTGGCTTTTTTGTGTAGGTTGGCTTGGATTTACCACATGTGCTACACAGAAAGCATACACTGAGGGGGATCTGAATCCTATAAGTCATCTCTATACTCCAGAGACATAAAAGACACACACAACCGTAAGGCAACAGGAAGTAACAGTCGCCTTCTATTCAATTGAAGATCCATTTTCCCTTTCCGATATTCATCAGTGAGCCATATGATGCCTGTGCAGACTGCAGAGGGTTCTGTAAATGGCAGCTAAGCTAAGTGAGTTACACTCTGAGCCTTGATGAGGGCCAGATCATGGAAAGAGGGGGATCTGTTTCTCTATTGCTGTTGATAGTGCCAAGTGTAGATCACACTGACTGCATCATATTAAAACAAAATAAACAAAATCAAAATTATAGCAAAAATCTCAGCACCTTTCATACAGAGGACAAAAGTTACAAACCATAAATTAGGTACTAAAATGTATTTCTGTCACACACACAAGGGATGCACCTAATAGCTGTGTATATTTGTTTTGTCATTGACATCATTTCACTCTGCAACAGCAAACTAAAATATGCACACAAAAAAAGCCTAAAGTATAAAAGTCTGAATCAATCACAGTAGGTTTTCTTGAGATTAAGAGCCATCACAAAAAAAGGACGAGATCAGGCCGAGAAGCACTCTCGTCTAAATAGAGGAATGCATCCACAGGGAGCAGGTATGGAGTGATCACTGTCCAACTGTCTGGCACAGGGGTCCTGCAAATACAACAGTGGCTGCAGTATTTAGATTCTCTGCATTACTCGGCGGCTGGTCATATTTGCCATTCAATCTAAGATATTTTCCCCTACTCTGTTTGCTCATCTATGAAACCTTTTCCATTCCTGGTTTCAGCTATCCCACAAAATAACCACTGTCCCTAAAGGTCATAATGATGAAATGTGAATAGAAGTCTGTAAGGAAAAGTTTCAAAACAGTAGCAGGGGGGATTGTGCTGTTCTGAAGAATTTCGTCATTTTAGGGGCCCGGCCAATTGGTCTTTGGTGTTGTCCATTTTTTGAGGGCACAAAGGCCAAATGCCAGGGCAGGAAGGCCATCAAATAAAACAAGTTTTAGTTCATTGAAATAATTAATTGAATTTAAGGGTTAAGGATGTTTTTAAATGTAGACTATCTGCAGTGAAATAAAGAAATTATGGTATTTACAATCTGATCCTAGCTCAACCCGGCACCAATCAAAGTTACTGGATTGGTTTAAACTTAAAGACGAGGACTCACGCGAGTTAAGAATTCAGAATCTCAACAAAAGACATTGCCGTCTACATGACAAGAAAGAGACACTGGTGTCTACATATTGACAAGAAGTCAGATGGCATTAAGGCCACTGTGGCCTCAGGGCATACCATTTTTTTGAGGGGCACAAGAGCAAACTGAGGGGCAACGACGGCCATGGGCTCCCTGAAATTCCTGCCCCGATTACAACATAATGCGCTATAGCTGGCGAATCACGGAAAGCCTGACAGGGGTCAGCTTCCATTAATTGAGGAAATGATGTGTAATGCATGCACAAGAGACCTCCTGGGTAAAAATGTGACTGACCTCAGGGAAAAGGCTTGTGCCATACCAGACTAAAAAGGGGGGTATAAAAGAAAACATCCACTCAAAACCTCCTTAAAATCATCAAATCCTTAGCGTCATCAGCTCCAGAAACTCCCAGGGCTGGTGACTCCAGGGGGTTTTCCAGCTCCAAATTAGCACATGAATTAGCATGTGGGGTTGTCTGATTAAAGGGATACAAACTGCTAAAAGTAGGATGCCCACTGAGTGCATTAAGAGGCTATTCTCACATCCACAGACAGATTTATGATGCATTATTGCTATGACCTCCTGGGACGGGAAAGCAAGAGCAATAATAAAATCCTGCAATATCGGCTTATCGAGAAAAATGTCATGCGTTGTTAACAGGTCAATGGGGCAACTCCAGACAGTCTTGTTTGATTGCAACATAGCGATCAGCTATTTTTAGCCACTCTTGATCGGTCCAAAACTACGTTTACAAGTGCAAACAGAGAGCTGGTCGCATCTTATGCGCTCATTTCAACAGTGGCAGTGAATGAAATTGGTATACATTGTCCTTGTTGGCTATATAAGCTTTAACAGTATATGTTTTTAAAATATATGTCAGTTTGGTGTGTTCCAAGTATCCTCTGCGAAATGAGCCATAGACATATTCAAGAGGCAGGATTAGTGCATTGAGAGAGATGGCAGTGAGGGCACAAGGACCTTTACATCCCCTCATTTAGGTTCAGAGACAATGAATTGAGGTACTGAATATTAGATTTGAGAGGGGGTGAATTGGAGGTAATGACAGAAAGCTGCACATTCTATAAATAGGACTGACCTTCCATTTAACAGGAGTACAGACTAATAAGTCTACTAGTCTACACAAAGGTCTTCTTTCAGATGGCGTCCAACCTATTACATAGGAAAATTTCACATAAGCCCACATCGAAGCAGATCTTTAAGGAGGGGGGGGGGGTTGTCAAGCACTTGTCTATTGTCTTGTTTTCATCTACAATTCTCCACCTACTTCTATCACTGATTATATGCTTTAATGTAATCATCAAACACACAGCTTAGTACCCCATTCACTTGGGGTACTACTGGGATCTTCTGATGAAGTATTTCTATGGGGGGGATCTTTTAAAACCAAGCATATGGCTGAGCAGGACCAATCAAAACAACTTAAGCACTGGTGCAAAACAACGCGAGGAGGGTCATAACAACCAGACAGCTGAGACAGTGTCAAACAACCTGATACTTTTCCAGTGGTCTTTCTTTCACAGAGCAGTAATGGGATGAAGTCATTTGTGGCAGACAGTGGCTGTCCAAAAACACAAACTGACCATGATCTCAACTTCAACAAGAATCATCTAGGTACACAGATTAAATTCTATTGTTTTACCTCGCAGAAAGAACGTCTTGTTGTTTGCCTCTCATCTTCGCTGCAAGAGTGACCCCAACGTGATGCGGCCATCATTCAACTTCACATAAAATACTGCGCTCCCTAAACGCCCACATCGAAAATGATAGATCCAGTGGAAAGGACGAGATATTTCCAAGGGTTCACAGTACGTCTGTCCACTTCACAGCTCCCCTCTTGCTTGTGTTGTTCCCAATCCAGGTGCTTTGGAGAGACATAATCGTGTTAGTGTCACACACTTTTTATTTTGTATACAATTTCGGCATTTAGCAGATACTCTTATCCAGAGCGATTTACGGTACACAATAAGCAAGGTAATCTCATACATAGAATGCAGAGACTGTAATGCCCCACGAAACTAGGATCACATGTAAACCAAAAACCTAGCTTCAGTTCCAAAAATAATCTGTACATTATATTATAGATATAATCGATACACATAACCTATACACATTATGTAACTTCCTATGTGTGAAAGTCGAGAATTCAACATTATCTCCAGTTTAATAGAAATGTACTGTGTGTGCATTAATAACATCTTAATTACGTGTTAATTACGTCATATATGGCAAAAATAACGCAAAGTTGGTTTGAAATAAGCAGTGCTTAGGTCATAGAATATAACTTGCAGAAATAATAATAAGTTAGAATACTAGTCAACACACTAAGTTGACAAGTAAATAAATAAGTCAAGTTTGTTTACTTTTTCGAACACGTAGAGTAGAGAAAAACAGCAGACAGTTCTGTGTCTGTCACGCTGTTTCAATAACACACACTGACCATAGAATGGACGAACATACGGTAAACAGCATAATGTTAATGAATGGCTCGCAACAAGTGGACTGTTGCTTGGAGCTCAGATTAAATAGTAATCCCAACATCAAACATAAATTCGATTATTTGTTCAGTCGCCGACCGCTTGTAATTGAAAAATGAAACAGACGGCAATGATACGAGCCCCAGAAAGCAATAGTAAAAAGGTTTTTGTTATTTTGTTTTTTTTGGCCACATAACGCTCAACGCTGGGGTCGGTGGTCGTTCGTACCGTGCTGTTGTTCTCCTGCTCTAACGGACGACAATGGCCACAAAAGTAGAACATTGAAGGGTTTACCTCTTTAGTTTAGCGCGAAACTGGAAATAATACGAAAAAGTAGACGAGTAAAGTTAAGCGTAGTATACAAATTAACCGAGTTATGTAGCAGCATAACGATATATTTGAAGCTGGCGAAAGAAATAGCCACTACTACTAACTCAGTTTACAGCAACAGGCTGTTGGCTCTTGCTGATGGTGTTAGCATAGCATGCTAACACCCAGGCAGCGAGTTGGAACAAAGTTTACCTGTGTGGTTCCTAAGTGTCGTTACATTACGGACCGGAGCGGTAATGTTTGTCCATGGAAGCGGGTGAACCAAGTTAAATCCCAGCGTCGGTTTTCCAGAATAGTCCTTACTTCGTTGTCATAATGTTTAATCCCACATATCTTTGGGTCCAAACAGTTGTTGAACAACTATTCCAACTAGCCCACTCCTCTCCTCGGGGAGGTGCTCTGCTGCACGCGGCTGCTGATTGTAGCTGGAATTTGATTCCAGTGTTCCCGACACTATGGTAAGCCCGCCTCCCTATACAAGCTCGGCCAATCACAGTAGAGTTTGTATTTGTCAAAACCAATCAAATGTGTCAAAAAATCACAAGGAGATATATATATATATATATATATATATATATATATATATATATATATATATATATATATATATATATATATATATATATATATATATATATATATATATACATATATATATATACATATATATATACATATATATATATATATATATATATATATATATATATATATATGTGGTGTGTGTGTGTGTGTGTGTGTGTGTGTGTGTGTGTGTGTGTGTGTGTGTGTGTGTGTGTGTGTGTGTTTTCTCTTTATTGTGGTCTCCACTTCAAATAAAGTGAATAGAAAAGTAGCACATATACCTAGAACTGACTTTATTATTTTTGTTTAAAAAAGACAATAAATATAAATATGTATATATTTTCACACACACTAGGTTACTGACTATTAAAAGTTATTTCCAGAGTAGAGCAAGTATTTTGTCCTGTTATTATTACCACACAATCCAAATATCATCCACCTTCTTTTCATACACAACAACAAAAACAAGACTAAGTAGGCTGCGGCAGGCTAACACAAGAGTCACATGCCCTGGTTCAAAGTGGGGTCGAGGAAGTCTGACTCTGACATGTAGATGGCAGTGGATTTGGAATGTGAGTTCCCACTGTTTCACACTGTACAGTAACAGTCTTATGATGCAGTAGTCCATTAAAGGTAGGCCTACTGTAGGGTAAGTAATAAAAAACAGAAAATGAATGTTCAGGTCGGGATACCGATGTTATCCAATCAGGGGAGGAGAACCCACACAGGAATCGGATACAGGAAAAACAAGTGAAATTGGAAGTGATGACACAGAAATGAGCAGACAAGATTGAACCCGAAAAATTGGTACTCTTTCCTGATTGTCTGAAATGGGCAACCCACCTGAAAATGTATTTTCTGTTTAAGAACTGGAGAGAAGGGGAGACCCCTGTTACTGAACAAACAGCACATATTAGCTACTATCAGAATATAGAGCTTTAACTTTTATTTTACTTTTTTCGTAGCCCACACAACCTTTAACCCTCTCACAGCAGAACTTTCAAATTAAATCAACATTGATAGTCCTGTAACAACAGACACATGCGCACGCAAGCTTGTGCGCACACGCGCACACACACACACACACACACACCGAGGACTGGAGACTAAAGTTCTCAGATTCTCAGGGCCTTGACAAATGTCCCCTTTATTCCTTTCACAACATAAGGGGCCACCTGTTCTTGGGATTGGTGGCCTTTGGAGAGGTCACCCTAAAAAGACATTCACAAAGCAGTCCTGGCCTGCACAGCCATTTTTTTCAATGGTTCTACTATGCCTATCAGACATATCAACTTGATGGGTGTTAGGACATATTTCTGATGAACTTAACAGTGTGACTTTGGGAACAGGCTGTCAATTCAAAGTGTAAGCCTAGACTAGATCATATGACGGTTATATCCTACCCTTACATTCTTGGATAACTCTCAAAGGACATAATTTCACTCTTATAACGGTCACACCAACGATAATTCATTGAAGTTCCTGAACAGATTTCACAACCAGGTGTAACTTTTTTTTTTTTTAGGCCACTACTCAGACACTGGGGAGTCATATGTCAGGTGTACAAAGAGCCCAACTGCTCATACAACGGACTCTTGTTTGTTCCATTTATCTGTAATCATCTGCAGTTGACCCATTTTCTTTCTCTCAAGAATGTTTACAGAGAAGTCTTTCAACATAGGTTTGAAACCTTTTGCCAAGCTAATCTCCGAGACAACCATGCACCACATAACTAAAAGGCTCATTCGGTGTTCATGTTTGGAAGTTATTTACTTTACAGTTGATTCTCTTTTACATTAGATAATAAAATGTAAGCTTTTTACTGGCCCCAGACACAATGCTATGGGGTTTTCTTGCCCTGAGTGAGAGTCTATGGTCAAGGGTTCAATTGTGCACATGCATAGCCTATATTCTGTTGCTGCACATGCATTATGTTCTGTCGCTGCATGGTTCAGGACGAAGTAAATGTATCAGACAAATAACACAGTCTTACACAACAGTTATTGCTTTGGAAAATAATGACTGTTTCAAAAGCAAAGGTTTTGACCTCATTTGGTCTTCCTTGGGCTTTATGGTCAGGGGTGTCATTTTATTTCCTTTATGGACCCATAAAGCCATTTGAGACTGTAACAAACAGTTAAACAGAAGTAAACCTGCATGCCGATATAAAAATGCCAGTTACAAGTCAAAGAGAAATAAGATGGATGGATCAATGACTGTATGAATCATCTGCAATAAAATATAAATATATAAAAAAAGAAGAAGTAAACCTGCATACATTCACACTATTAGTCAAAACAAACGTCAGTGTTTTATTATTACTATTCTTAGTTTAAAGGAGTAGTTCACCCAAAAAATGACTATATTTCCTATAAATTACACACCTCATGAAGCATTGAATTCATGGAGATTCTTTAGTTTTTGTCGCAATGCTAAGCCAATAATTTGATGATAATAATAAAGACCCTAATGTATGGATACATTAGGGTCTTATTATTATATTGGCTTAGGATTGCGACAAAAACTAAAAGATCTCCATGGATTCAATGCTTCATGGGGTGTGTAATTGATAAGAAATAAGTCTTTTTTTGGGTGAACTACTCCTTTAATACATCTGTTATTTCTAGATGTAATAGACTGTTTGCCATACTGGAGCAATGACTTAAATTACTCAAAATGCAACCTGTAGCCTGATTTATACTTCACCATACAGTATGACGTTGTCGCACATCGAAAATAGCCTATCTACAAGCTCACAATAAGCTTGTAAATCGGCTATTAACGGTGCGTGACACCGTCGTACGATGGAGAATTACATGTGGAGTGCATGTGATGCTGAATTCGTTTTCTCTTTATTGTGGTCTCTACCTCAAATAAGTGAATAGAAAAGTAGCACACAATACCTAGAACTGACATTATCTTCGTAAAAAAGAGAAAAGAATCCTAAAAAAAACCCCAAAAAAAACAATAATGAAACCCCAAAAAATGGACACTCCATACCCTTTTATTTGCCTCTGACATGTAGAGCAGCAAAGGTGAGGTGACAGACACATAACAAATAAGACATTCAAAGGCCAAGTGGAGATCTATCATTCAATTTCCAACAGGAACAGTCATTTCCTAATAAAACGTGCATCCTCCCTTTCATCTTAAAAGCTGAGTTACTGTTTAGTTACTATATCATTCACTAATTTGACAAAAACTGTACATTCACACAATAAATGATATTAAAGTTATCTACACTGCATACATCAAGCAGTAGAACTGAAATGAAATATGATGTTAGATTTTAAACTAAGTAATGCAAAACAATGAAGCTTAATTCAGTTCTGTCAACACAAATGATGCAATTATTTGAACCTTAAAAAATATGACACAATGTTTTATTAAGATCACTACAAGGTCAATCGCTGGATAAGATGCAAGAGTCATGGAAGGTGGACAAAGGAATGTCATGAAACAATTAGATGAACCAGGATTTTTAATTGTAGTACTAGTGATAGTAATTGTCGAAGACATTTCAGAAGTCACCGTCTCCTCTTAGAGCTTATATTTCATCTTCCCGCTTTCACTGATAACACAGATATGCTGCAAGAGAAAAAGAACAAAGTAAAAATGTAAACTTTAGATCAGTACTGTACATACGGTAGATATTTATATCAGAAATGAAACTGACAAAGAACATTTCCTAAATGTGTTCTCTTTTAAAAATGTATCATTGAAGTCAGTCTATTGTACAAAGTTCTTTGGAGAATCCTGAGAAGATGATTCAATCCTTAATGTTTTTACATATATTCACCTTCAATAAACATGCCCACAGTCATTCTCACAACAAGATCATTGTATCTCAAAATAAGAAAGTAACTGTGACGACTTACGTTGAGATCTCTGAAATACTCATTGTAGTCTAAAGCGTATCCGACAACAAAGCGATTGGGTATCTCGAAACCAACATCTGAAAGAGAAAATATATACTGTCTGGAAGAAAGCAATTGTACACTGTCCTCTGACTCACTGGCCCACTAGTTTCAACCATTGTTTTTTTCTTTACTGAGATGGGAGAATGAGTCATTAAAAAAAGTTACATAAAAAAGAAAGGTTACATACAATCAGGAAGACAGGCTGAGCTATGTGGCACTCTCTTCACCAGTAATCTGAAGGGGGAAAAAGCCGGCATGTCAACTCATGTCAAACTCCTACCAGTGGTGTAGGACTAACAGAACAATATTCTCTATAACGGTACCAGTGTATCTAAAACCAGTGTCCATTCTTACTATCTGTCTAGACTGGAAGGAGGAAATTGTGTGACTCAGCTTGTTTTGTTTTCAGCAAACACTCACCCAGCTACTTTGATCAGTTTGGGCCTGAAGGCTTCCACATGCTTCAGGAGAGTCTTCATTGTCTTCCCTGTGTCTACAATGGCCTTCAAGGGACAGAAAGAATGAGTTCAGAGAGGGGACAGTTGTCAACATTCAAATACAGACCAGGGTAAACAGGTCCTGAGATGAAAGCGCGAACTTGACCACGCTGTTCACCAATTCCACAAAGGGGTTGTGTTTGTGTGATGGTCAATAAAATGGAAGTGAAAAAAGGGAAGACCAATTAGTGGATGTGCCAGCCCATTTAGCAAGTCAAAAAGCAATTAGTCTTACGAGTACATACTGCCATGCTCCTGCACATTAATATCCTGAGTGTCAGTTTAATTCTCATAGTTAAATTAACACTCAGGACTTTGCAGTGTGCCATTTGTTTATGAGTCTTTTATTATTACCATAATTGTTCTTACTTTACATCAATAAATATGGGCAATGTGGCAAATATAGGTTTACATACCATTTTACATAAAAAAAACTTGCCTAGATTGTCATTCTTCTGAAATAATCCACTGTTTGTTACAGCATATTGACTGATGTCTGGGAAGTAACCAAATCTGCTAAAATAAACTGCCCATTGTTAGACAGGAATAATATGATTTGTTTCACATTATGTTTGATTACACTGACTCTCATAGCAGGACACATTATTGAGCAAATAACAAAGTTTCTTATGTCAACTTCCTCAGACATCCCTGACAAAATGAAGCCAATTAAAATGGTCGAATCCAGGGATTTGCTCATGTAGTTTCCTACTTCAAATATCCTGCAGAGCAGAAAACTTAAGTTGCCTTGTCTTCTTGACCTGCATAAACATGCACGTATAGCATTGGGTCTATTCAAGTCAGAGAGAGAAAAAAGGGGAAGCAAAAACATGGATGACTCACCTCCACAATCAGTACATTCTGTTGATAGCATGTTGGAGAGAGAAGAGAGGGAGGATATCAAACAATGAATCTAAGCTTAGGAATGTGTAACAAGCCGTCTCTAATCAACACACAATACAAAGATAAAACTTACAGAAATACTCTACTGGGACTGTTGTTCAGAACTGAACAAGTGAAGAGATTCTACACTACAGCTAGATTAAAATAGTTGTAGAATATTAGACACTAATATAAATCCTTTACATTTCCCCCAGTTAACCGGTCCTGTACAGTAAATAAGCATATTAATTGCATTGATGACATCAACTGGATGTCCCAAAACAGCTGAACAAAGCAATACTGAGATCTTCATAGTAGGTGCTAAGGGTCAGAGACAGCAGATCAATTCACATTTTGTTCTCACTGTCTCTGAGACCCAGAGAGCAGGACAGAAAACTGACAGCTAGACAGCTTAGTTAGAAACTTCTGGTCTCTGTCCAACTCTGAAAAACAGGTCCATGCATTCATTTCCAACAGGTGAGATTACTGTAATGTCCTCTTCACTGGACTCCCCAAAAATACTCCATAGGATAGGTAGAGTCAATCTCATTCAAAATGCTGCAGCCAGAGTACTCACTGGGCCAAGAAGAGCTGAACACATTAGTCCTATATTTAGATCCCTTTATTGGCTACGCTGTAATATTGCATCAATTTCAAAGTACAACTTATTGTTTACAAGGCTCTAAGTGGTTTTGCTCCTGAATACATCTCTGATCTTCTAACTTATTATAGACAAATTAGACATTGGTCTCCTGTGCCTAGAATAGAGTCTAATAAACCTGGTGAATGTGCACTTAGTCATTATGGTCCTACCCTGTTGAACAAACTGCATGATGACCTTGTGATCGGCCACAACAGTGTTTTAAGACCTTCCTATTTTCTCAGGCATTTGGCCAATTTCTGTGTCTCTGTGTGTGTGTGTGTGTGTGTGTGTGTGTGTGTGTGTGTGTGTGTGTGTGTGTGTGTGTGTGTGTGTGTGTGTGTGTGTGTGTGTGTGTGTGTGTGTGTGTGTGTGTGTGTGTGCCCCCACACAGCACGCCTACATGCATGTGTGCGTGCGTTTGTGAATTGTTGTGGGGGTGGGGTAGATGTATGTACTTTCTTTTTTTTGTTCTTTAATGTGAAGTACATTCACTTTACTGTGCATAAATTATCCGATGGGTTAAAAGGGACATTTGAAAGATACAGATTTCCGTCCTGTGTAGCAACATTTACACAATTGAAAAACAACAAAACAAAACAAAAAGAAACATTACATCTGAGTGAGAATATTATCATCTGTAATGAATTTACTAAACTTCAGATGGAAGTGTTTTGAAAGGGCTGAAAACTGAGTCATACATAGTTGTGATCCACCTCCCAAGTCCATTAATGCAAAAAACATGTTTTCATTATATCACGCTGTCAGTGAGGCACAAGGAAATGAATGGCACAAGGAAATGAAAGCTGAGTACCTCATTTGAATAGGTGAAATGTTTGTCTAATAAGTCCAAAACAACTGGGCAGTAAAAGGATCTGAAGCCTTAAACTAAAACTTGGTCTACAAAAACAATTCTTAAATTGACCAATTCACTGTGGGGTCACTCCTTTTCAAACAACGCATGCATCCAGGCATGAAGACAATAAGATATGCTTTGTCTAGTCCTCATTATCTTTCCTGAGTATTCTTTAGAGTACAGTATCTCTACATGAATTACTTTAGAATGACCTATTTAGTCTCCACACAGAGAGGACAATCAACTGTAAATATATGTGAAGAACTCCATGGGCGTAGGCCTCAACCTTGTGTGATGTTTTCCACTTCACTCAATATGCTCACTTCCAGGACTGCACTGTGACATTCAGTTACCAGGGGATTACTACATTAGTTGTACATTACAGGAAGCCAGCCTTAAAATACTCAGTGAGAAAAGCAACAGGCAATGAGTCAGACTCCATACCTCATAACTCAGAAATAAATCTATGCCACGCCTGACTACAGAGTGCATCAGAGTTTACTCTGTGCATATGACTAAGTGTAATCACATCAGCTGATTGATATTTCTCTTCTTCCTGTTGGCCAATGAGAAGTGAGTAGTGTGTCCCTGCAGTGCATACGTATATTTATACAAACATGAGAGACACACAAACACACACACACACACACACACACACACACACACACACACACACACACACACACACACACACACACACACACACACACACACACACACACACACACACACACACACACACACACACACACACACACACACACAGACAGACAGACAGACAGACAGAGGCCTTAGATAAGGCACACTGTTGCAAGCTCATACAATTCAGAAGCTCCAGAACCATTTAAAAATAACTAATGTAAATAGACTTCAAATTTAACAGTTGAAAGCTGATTATTAATTGCTTTAGTATTTACACTGGTATATACAGTTAATACTTACAATTCCCATTTTGTTTACTTGTCAGAAGATAAAAAGGACAGCATATGCTATAGCTATAACTGGACTGTAAAGTTGTACAATCAAAATGTGTTTTCACTTGGATCATGATCATGAATTGTTCAGCCCTAAACAGTCAGCTTGGTTAACTTTAGGTTCTGACTTCTGCTGTATAAGTGGTGAACCAATTCCTCAAGAATGAGGGGAGTGTATTGTTTTGTTTTATTGCTTTATGTTGTTTCTTCATTGTATGCATTTACCATGAGCCAGAGGATATTTTGTTGTTGTGCTTCCTATTATAAGACTCTTATTTTTTTTTTAAAGAGAATGAATATGGGTCAATGTCAAATTCTAAGAAAGGCTGCCCTCTTGAGGAAGCTATTAGACATTACCTGACCTGTCTGCTCCGACAATGTTTTTCAAATTACAGATAGAGTTCATAACATCAGCTCATTCTCATTATCAGATATTGTCACTTATTTGACATTAAAAAAACAATTATTAAATTATTCTTTGAATAGATAATTAATATTTACCTTTCCACCCAAAAAAGATAAGTCCTCAGCTCCAACAATGTGGAGATCCTCTGTTGATTGGTCATTCTGCAAGAAACAGAAGAGAGCAAAGAAAGTTTCTCTTATTGCTGTTTGTATATGTCAACGTTTATGAATAAATGAATAAATACATGAATACGGTACACATATTCGTACCATTTGTATGAGAGAATTATAACAGTGACAATTCTGATCATAGGTTTCACTCTCTCTAATGTTATCTCCCCACCTTGTATAATTCTGTACTAAATCTAATCTAAAAACTAAAATCTTAATAGCAGATATACAAGCTCACAGCGCGCCACTTCGTGCCGCACTGCGAGCTTGTACATCTGCTATTTTTGAAAAATCTTTAAAGTGTGAGAACTACTGATTTAGAAGGCATTTGTAGAAGCGGCCTCGGGTCTTAATGGGTTCATTTGGGGGTCCTTGACATCGTAGCCATAGGAGAGGGCATAGTTGAGGCCACAAGGCTCATATTGTGATATTACGACAGCTCTAATTCAAGTCTCAATCCTCAGTCTCATGACTGAACCACCATGGATGATAATCAAGCATGAAACGAATCTATCGACTTTGTCTCGCATCGGTCAGTCAGCCGTGAAGTCTGTTTAGTAGCCAGGGTCTCACCAGGTAGCTCTTGAGTCGTATGAAGTGAACCCTCATGGGGATCGATTGGTTGGAATTGCGACTCAGTGCTTTGATCCCCTCCACCAGGTCGGCACAGAACTGGTAGCCTCCTTTTAGCACGCACAGCACCACTATGTCATGATCACCCAGGTCATCCATGATATTCCTAGCAAGACGTTCAGTCCTGTAAATAGTAGAGTGTGAGAAAACATAGACACGCTTATGTTTTGTGATACTGCATCAGTGCAGTGCCCGCCGTCGAGTAGTTCGGACACAGTTGTCCAGAAATGCCGATCCAACCAATATGCCCTTATATGGACATTCCAATATACGTGCATATACTGATGACATCAGGGACAAGGACTGACAGATAAAAAGGGACAAGGACTGACAGATACAGAGATTTCCATATATGGGCATAAAAGGGACAGAGGTAGACAGATAGATACAGAGACCTCCATATATGGGTACAAAAGGGACAAAAGGGACAGACAGGTACAACGGGTATTCTTACAAAGCCCCTGACACTATGAGTCAGACATATTGGGTCATATAGGTGTGAGGGCCACATAGCGGCCCGAACTCTAGTATATTCAAATTGGCTTAAGGGAGGACCGGCCGGCGGGCCGGCTGACCACGGCGTCACGCTCATGTCACTATGTTTCAGCCATAACCATATAAGGAGTTCCCAATGCAGCTACGCCCAACTATGTAGTGTTTTGTCTATCCTCAATGTGTCGTCATGGCACCAGGCGCAAACAAATCAGTCAGCTCCATTTATGGGCATAAAAGGGACAAGGACTGACAGATACAGAGATCCGGTTGTCCTGGCAACTGTTAATTATTTTTGCACAGAACAACAGTACCCCCACCCCCCAAAAAACAACACATGGCACTCAGTTTGCACACTTATATAGCACTCAAATGACCAAAATGAAAATAATCTCTCAAGCTATTTTTTTTTTTTACAAATATGTACAAACATAGTAGTCATGTTATGTACATGTATTCTTGTCAATACAAATGTCAATCAATCAATCAAACCTTTTCATGTTAAGGACCCCATCTGAAAATATTTTGAGCCAGGGACCCCTATACAAGATTTAGGTTGTTGAAATATTGTTAAAATATTGCACATTTGTCAACAGGTTTTTGGAAAATAGTAGATCGACAAGCTCTCAACACATTGAGATGATGAGAGCTTCCAGCTGGTTAAAGTGGTTAAACTGATTGATATACAGTATATTAACACATTTTGGGGACCCCACCGGAACGCAAGGGTTACAGGATAGGTGGGCACTAGGGACATCTCTAGGCAGTAGACAGCTCATGTAAAATTGGCCATTTTGTCCAAAATGTTAAAAAATAAAATATTTAAAAAAAGGTAAAGTAAAGTATACATGATGTGAACATCCTTAAACATTCGACAATTAAGGTCTAATATTTCTACTATTGCTACAAATTGCTACAAAACCTGCATCCAGTCATTTTGGGGCATAAACAAGAAGTTGAAGGCCTACTGTAAGTCTAATAATGATGTACCATGCATGTTCACATACTTTTCATTACTTAAGACCATTAAAAAAAATACATTTTTGACAAAATAGCCAAATTTATATCGAGGTGCCCAGATGTCCCTAGTGCCCACCTATCCTGTATCCCCCTCCCTCAAGGACCCATGGGGTCCCCTACCCGGACCCCACTTTGAGAACCACTGAGTATAAGAGTGAAGGACATTACGTTCCATGCGCATAGTATGGTAGTAGTATGGTAGTTGTAGTAGTACTACTAGGCTACAGGTACCTGTCCATGATGACTCCATGTGGGATGTAGACACACTCTAAATCCCCAGCGTAGTGAGCAGGATAGTTGAACAGGTCTAAACAGTAGCCTGGCCAGTCATCTTTGATCTAGGAGGAAAGGGATGTGTAAATGTTATCGATGCAATATATGATGCTCTAA